>NW_006400257.1:164408-230923 GCF_000299155.1 Elephantulus edwardii | reverse complement strand
CAAATACCCAAACTACTGTGGATGGCCAATCATGGTGTGTATGGTTGGGCAGGGGAGTAGCAGAGGTATAAAAGGAGGGGCAGACATTGATTCGAGGCTCTAGGGTGGATGCTGCTGTGTCAGCACGCAGGAGCTTGGGTTTGAACTCGAAATAAACTTTGTTAATTCTGCTAAAAAAAAAAAGTTTATTTAGGGGGGTGGGTGGGCAGGGAGAAGGGTGCAACAATGAATGAATGGAATTCCAAAATCGCTGTAGATGGTCATTGAAATGAAAAATAAATAAATGTAATTTAAAAAAAAAAGTTTGTTTACTAGGGAATAGATTAATAGGCTAAGAAGGGCATAAATTATATTGTACAATAAGCTCTATTACTTTATAGTTACCAATGTATCTTCTAAAACCAAAATAAACAAAGCTATCAAGATTATATAATACGTTGGAAGGTAAGTTATGATTCAGAAAAACCAGTAAGGCTTAATTAACTTAGTAAGTGTGCTAAAACCTATCAGTATCAGGTAGAGTTTAAATTACTACAACTTAAAACTTATTTTCATCAAATCAGATATGGGTTAAGTGTGACCCAGTAGCTAAAAGTCTCCTCAATAAAGTTTCTAAGAGAAAGAAGCTGTAGTAACTAAGAGAAAAAGATCTCAATCTCCTATATAGTCCACCAAGATCCAAATGGAATCAGAATTCCTGTCAATTCAGCAAAAGTCCATTGTAAACTGTGTCAACAAATGTCAGTTCTAATTCTACTTAGAGGTTTTCCTAGGTTGATGAAAGGCAAGAGATTGAACTTGGAGTCAGCTGTGAATTCCTGATTTTTCCACCGTTGACTGATTTAGGTCACTCTAATGAGGTTTCTTTTCCACCATTAAAGTTCATCTTATGGTTGCTCTGTCACTCAAAAGTTTGATTAGAAAACAACAACAACAAAAAAAACCCCTATTAGAACCTTCCTATTAAATTTACAATTTGTGAGTGGAAAGCTATGGTTGTAAAAAAAAAATATAGACAAGTATCACTTATACATAGAATGAGACAACAATCAAATAGCCAGTTATTTGTCTATAATTAGTCCTCCAAACCCAATTCAGCACTCTCCTCAAACATGCTCAATGATGAGAGTCATAATAAATTCAAGACAGAAAAGGTTAACAGAAACCTGGCTCGCTCAAAGGGTTGCTGGAGCTAATGGCATTTTCATTACATCCTTTTACAAGTCTTCTCAAGAGTAGGCTTCTCTCCTAAGACAACTTTAGGGACTTTCTAGTTAATTAAAGAACATGTTTAGAAATAACATTTTAGTTATTCATCAAATTGGCAAGAACAAACTGGCAGAGAAATAGGATTAAAAACTCAAGAAAACTTCTTGTCTTAACAGCTGTGGGGCCAAGGAAAAGGAGACGCTCACTCATGGGAGTTATGCAAGTGCCAAGCCTACACTTAAACAAAGTTCTACAAACTCAGAATGAGAAACTCAAGGCTTCACATGCATGTCCCTTTCATTAAAATAGATATCTTGAAAAGCTAGTAATTTTAAAGATGCTTTTTCTCAAGCATTTAAGCATATAGTGACACAGGATTCTGGGGTTAGAAATAAATTTAAAAAATTAACTATGAAGTAAGCATATGGCTTTTTCAAAAGGGGGTGCGACTGGAAATTCATATTAAAAAAATTAAGTTGGATTCATTCATCATACAATAAAAAAATATCAATTCAAACGAGATCACATGTCTAAATAGAAATGAAGAGATAAAATGCTTACAAGACAAAGAATCATGGTTAATAATGGGAAAAGGACTGGAATAGGTATTTTCCTAAAGACAAATGATCAAAAAGTACCCAAGAAGATAAGTAACATCATCTGTCTTTGTTGTATGCACCATCATGTCAGAATCGACCCACAGAAGAATCTTTCAGTGGTTAAGAGAGAGTACATATCATGAGAGATTGTCCACCGTTCTCCTAGTGGAGTGATGAATTCAAATGACATGCCTTCAAGAAAATACAAATCAAACCTCAAAGATATCCCTGCACATCCACTAGGCTGGTAATAACAACCAAGTAATTCCATACCTAAATACATATACACTTAAAAGAAATGAAAACACAGGTCACAAATGAAAAAAAATGAAGAACCTCAAAAATAAAGTCAGTCATGAAAAGTGATTATTATATGAAAATTCTCAGACAAAAAGTGGATTAGTGGTTACCTATGTCTTGGATAACTAGAGGAAATGGGGAGTGACTGTAAATGAATTTCTTACTGGAGTGATGAAAATGTTGTACGTGAACTTCTTACCTCTGTATGGAATTTGTTGTCACACAAATATAATGACGTATTAATTGGTTTGAAAGGCTCAAAGTCAATGTTGACTTTCTTTTCCTTTCCTTCTTCTGTTACAATTGTTCCACAGTAAACAACCAGACCATTTGGAGGTACTGCAAACAACAAACAGTGTCTCTACTTAAAACCACAGCCAATTTCCATCAGTTAGCAGAAAATGTTCCCACAGCCTATCGTCCTTGTCCAACAAGACAGATCATAATTTATAAGAATTTTCTTCATGCCCACCCAGGGACGCAAAATAAAAAAAAAAGAAAGAAAGAAAAATTCACATCTCTCAGAGGCTGAATTCTTCACCCTTTTTAAAATGCAGTAACAAATAGTTAATCTTCAATAAACAGATTTAAGAAAAAGGAAAAAAGTAAAAGTTAAGAGGTAGTGGTGACAGAAGGATGAAGGAAACATAAGTAGGGGACCAAAGTATGCAGCATTCAAGTGGAAAACAGAACCATGGCAGCTAAAAAGAGGAGGAAAATGAACAAGCCCCAGATTACCTTTGTTATAAAGTTTGAGTCTTTGTTGTACAGATGTAATGGCTCCCAGGACTGAAAGGCGGTTGACTCGTGATTTAATGTTAGATGCAGTCCCAAACTCATCTGCTAACATTTTTGCCACTCGTGATATCTGGTCTTTGGGAGGAATGATCAGTGATATCATGCTTGTGCCATTGCTGTAGAAGAAAGAACAATTCATTAGATTAATAACACACAAGTAGACAATGCAAATCCATTCTTGTCATTCTGTAAAGGAAGAGTAAGAGCCAGTATTATTTGAAAATGCACCCAAAGTCAAATACACAATGTTCAAAATATAGTAGCAGTTCTATTATTTGAATAAATGAAATTAGCTATGTAAAGAAGTAAGGCACTTGAAAGGATGTTTGAGGAATATATCATCCCTTCAAAGACAAAGAAGAAAGCCTGGATAAAGGAAAGCTCAAAGGCTGGCACGCAGTGGGTTGAGTGCTCTTCAATATGACAAGATGGTACATAAATTAAAGCATACACACGCTCTAATCTGCTAGTCTCCACCAGATCTTTCTCATTTCCTTTACTCCCTCACCCACCAAATTGTGTAACCCTATTATTTCATCTCTAGCCACACCTGACCCCACTGGATATCCATACATCTTTTTTTTACAATTAAACCAAACAAAACCACACTCTATAAAGACATGATTTGTAAAAGCAAGGTATTGAGAGATTCTGATCAATTCTGGACAGTCAAACAAGTTTCTAGAACTTAAAAATAGGGTCAAAATTTTTAATAACAGAAGAGTGGCCACCAGTCCCTTTTCTCTTAATGAAAGACCATGCATCTCTGGCTCCTCAGATGAAAGATGGGCCATTTCCTCTTATGTATTTTACAGCCTTGGAAATCCAACGGAGGGTCAGTTGTGATTCAACAACAATGAGTCAGACTTGAAACAACCAAAAGTATGTCATCAAAATCTAATAGCCCATTTAAATGTTTGTTGTTATGTGCCTTGGAGTCATTTGCGACTCATAGCGACCCTATGCACAACAGCCCTAAACCCTGCTCTAGCCTGTGCCAATCTCATTGCCTCCGACACACCCATCCTGATTACCCCAGTCACAGAATCAATCCACCTCATAGAGGGTCTTCCCCTCCTGTGCCGTCCCTCCACTCTGCCCAGCATGATGTCCCTCTCCAAAGACCTGTCCCGCCTTACAACATGTCCAAAGTATGTCAGGTGAAGCCCCAGAATCCTTGCCTCCAAGGAGCAGCCTGGTTTAACCCTCTCCAGGATGAATCTATTTGTTTTCTTGGCAGTCCATGGTACATTCAGTACTCTTCTCCAGCACCACAGCTCAAAGGCGTCAATTCTCCTTCTATCCTCCCTAGTCACTGTCCAACTCTCTGATGCATAACAAGTGAGTGCAAAAACCATGGCCTGTATCAGGCGCACCTTAGTCTCCAGAGAGACACCGTTGCTCTTGAGTACTTTAGAGAGGTCCCTAACTGCAGACTTTCCCATCGCAATACGTTTTTTGATTTCCTGGCTACTGGTGCCAAGAGTGTTGACCGTGGAGCCAAGCAAACTGAAGCTGTGAACAATCTCAATCTCTTCACCATCCATCCTGATGCTATCGATTGGTCGAGTGGTGAGAATTTTTGTCTTCTGGACATTGAGCCTCAGTCCATATTGAAGGCTGCTGTCCTTGACCCTCTGCAGTAAGTGCATGAGGTCCTCCTCAGTTTCAGCGAGCAGGGTTGTGTCATCTGCATAATGCAGATTGTTGATAGATCGTCCACCAATCCTAACGCCACGCTTCTCATAGAGCCCAGCCTCTCGGATAATCTGTTCTGCATACAGGTTGAAAAGGTATGGAGACAGGACACATCCCTGGCATACACCCTTCCCAATTTTGAACCATGCAGTGTTGCCCTGCTCTGTTCTGACTACTGCCTCTTGGTCCAAGTATAGGTTTCGCATTGTTGTTGCTGTTATGTGCCGTCGAGTCGCCTGCGACTCATAGGTTTCGCATTAGCATGATTAAATGTTCTGGGATTGCCATTCTTCTCAGAGTCAGCCACAGTTTGTTATGATCCACGCAGTCAAATGCCTTTGCATAATCGATTAAACACAGATAGACATTCTTCTGGTATTCTCTGCTTTCAGCCAAGATCCATCTAATATCAGCAACGATATCCCTAGTACCACGACCCCTTCTAAACCCAGCCTGGACTTCTGGCAGTTCTCTGCTGATGTACTGTTCCAGTCATTTTTGGATAATCTTCAGTAGAATTTTGCTTGCATGTGAAATCAATGATATTGTTCTGTAATTTCCACACTCAGTTGGGTCGCCCTTCTTTGGGATGGGAACAAATATAGATCTCTTCCAGTCAGTTGGCCAAGTGGTTGTTCTCCAGATTTCTTGGCACAACTTGGTGAGCACATCCACAGCAGCATCTGTTAGCTGAAATATGGCAATTGGTATACCATCTATTCCGGGGGCCTTATTTTTTGCTATTTCCTTCAAATCATCTTGAACTTCTGCCTCCATCACCATAGGCTCTGGCTCAAATGCTATTTCATTAAATTCTTCTCTATCTGCCAATTCCTTTTGATACAGTGACTCAGTATATTCCTTCCATCTTCTTTTGATACCTCCTGGATCATTTAAATGTTAGAAAATGAAAAACTACACCAATTTCAAAAAGTATTTATTTTTCCTAATAAAAACAAGATGTCAAAATACCCAGGAAGTTCACAGTATCTCCCCAAGAAGCTGCACTGCAATCCCAGAGGTAAGCAGTTCAAATCTACCAGAGGCTCTGCTGGAGAAGGAGGGCAATCTCCTCCTGTATCAGTCAGACCTGATTTGATGGCACACAAAAAACACACACCAACAAAGCCAATAGATAATATTCCTTAATGTAGACTTTTTTTTCAGGGCACATGATTAAGAAAGAAAGACAACACAAAACAGGAGGAAATTATTTACAAATCATGTATGTGATAAAGAACTTATAGAACCTCTACAAGACACACATAATTGGGGGGAGGGGTGGGCAGGGAGAAAAGTGCAACAATGAATGAACAGAAATCCAAAGTCTCTGTAAACTTTTATTATAATTAATTAAAAAAACCCCATATAATCAGCAGACCTTATTATGCAAAGACACTCAACACTGCTGGTCCTCAGGAAAATACAAATTAATCATAATGAGGTATCACTTCATACACTCTAGGACAGGACAGCTACAATCAACAGACAGTGAATTTGGTGAAAAGGTGGAGAAACTTCAATCTTATTTATGGTCAGTAAGTAACCTTACTGGTCAGAATTTAAAATGATATGGACACTTCAGGAAACTCGTGCTCAGCAATTCTATTTTTAACTATATTTCCAAGAATGAAAATATGTCCAATAAAGACCTATATATGTATATTTAGAACTTTTCTAAAAGTCAAACTCCCCAAACCAGGCAGACTGATACAATTTATTAATACTCACAAAATGAAGTATTATTTGGCCATAAAAAGAATGAAGTATTGATACATGCTACAATATGGATGACTGATGGGATAATATATTAATTAAATATCAATGAGTCTGCTAAAAACAAACCAAAAAAAAACCCACAAGCAAAAAAAGGAAGTTATGGGGAAAATACAGATACTACACAATAGGTTATTTCTTTTATTATACATTTCTTGGTCTCATCAGCTTACTTTAGGGAGGCCAAAGAAAACTGTTTTCCTCAGAAATGTTAATCTGTGCTTACTGAATTAAGAACAAAGTTATTTACAATATTAAAAAGCCTTAAATTATCAGTTTTATGAAGTTAACAAGAAGCAATGGAAATAGAAGAGATAGAAACACAGATATAAAACTAACAGCTCAATAAAAAAACAAAAACAAACAAAAAACCACAAAAACTAACAGCTCAAAATCTGCTCTGACCAGAGCTGAAGGCTGACTTTATTACAATAACTGCCAGTGTAAATGAAGCTGATTTATATCTTGCAGACAAAGGATCTGGTACAAGCCAAGGCATCTTAAGAAATGTGATGTCACTTTGAAAATTGTTTATTATTTAATAAGTCTGTAAGAAAGTTACTTCCTGAGGTTATTTTATAGATCAGGTCATTGAGGGCCATGAGAAGTCTAATAGTTATAATTATTAGTGTCATGGGAGAACAAGTGGGGGCAAAAAAAAAGAGCAATTGGGAAGATTGCCAAGAAGTCTTAACTTCCTCCTAATTACTAAGTTTGCACAGTAGTCCAACATGCCAACTTTAATAGTACAATTTCATATCTCCAGAGTCCAACAGAAACTGGTCAGAAAGTTTGGAAAGCAGGGTACACAATATTAAGTGTAATGGACTTAGGTTCTAAGTGACTAGTAAGAAAAAAGAACAGAAATGAATGGAATAGTAAATAAAAGTGCAACAAGTCCCAATACTGGCTTTGCAATTCTGTTTTAAGTATGAAAATATGGACCAGGTCATAGAAAATTCATTACATAGGAGCTCTGGTGACCTAGTGGCAAGAAGCTGCACTGCAATCCCAAAGGTGGATGGTTTGAATCCACCAGATGCTCTGCTGGAGGAGGGGAAATCTCCTGTACCAGCTGGATCCAATTTGACGGTACCCCAAATTAAAAATAAATAAATAAAAATTAAAAAAAATTCATTACATAGTAAAATTCACAACTGTGCACCATGGTGTTTCTTTTTTCCTCAGTATATACACTGAAAATGAGACTTTGTCTCTAGAAATTTCTCTTAGAGGTAAATTCCACAGGTTTTGCAGATCTGTTTTCTTTACAATCAGACAAGTTGGCTATCCAGTCTTTTCCACCACTAAAAACAGTCTTAGATTGTCAGCTGACTGTCAGCTCTAAAACTATATACCTTTGTGATGTTGTTGTACATTGCTGCTGAGTTGGAGCCAACTCATGGCTGACCTTCCAGTGGGTTTTCAGAGGTTTTAAATTGCATGGAAGGACACTGTCCATCTTTCTCCCATGGAGCAGTTGGTGATCTGGAATCGCCCATCTCTGGTTTGGAACTGTAACATTTTCCCCAATAAACTAAACTAAAAGTTGATCAAAAGTACACTGGAGATTATGGCGTGTGCTCTGCTGCCACCCCTTGGAAAGTGAAGCAAGTAATTCTGCAAAATCAGAGAATGAAGGAAATTTATGCAGCTTAAGCTGTCATCACTAACAAGCAGAATGGTAACACAAAGCTGCTTCCAAGATACATTTCATATAAAAACCACCTGACCTAGTTATTTCTTTGGCCACATTCATGTTATCTATTACCATCATTAAAATCTGCTAACATGGTCAAAAACAGTATTGACAAGATTGATTTGCTTGCACATATTTGTTTTTCTATTTTTTATTATTAATTTTAATGAAAGTTTACAGACTTTGGATTTCCATTCATTCATTGTTGCACTTTTCTCCCTACCCACCCCTCCCCAGTTCGCTTCTCTTTGAAAAGTAAAAGAAGAATTCTTTCATTGTTATACAATCCCTCCCATGTCCACTCCACTATGCAGCCTTCCTTCTGGAATCCTGTCATGACAGTAATACCTAATCATATATCCCTTTTAAATAGTTCTCTCCATCTGTTTCAATGCTCTATAATTATATTTATCCCATCTTTCTCAGTCTCTCTGCAACCCCAATGTCAGACCCATTTTACAAAAATGGTATTATGCAGTATTTGTCCTCTTGTGACTGAGATATTTCATTCAGCATGTCCTCCAGGATCATCCATTTTGTATAGTATTTCATGAGTTCCTCATTTTTCAATGCAGCATAGTATTCCATTGTGTGAATATACCACAGCTTTTCTATCCCTTTGTTTGTTGATGGACAGTTAGGTTGTTTCCAACTCCTTGCTATTAAGAACAAAGCTGCAATAAACATTGGATGTGCATAGATCTGCTTGGGAGGCAGTTATGGTCTCTTTGGGGTATATTCCCAGTAGTGGAATTGCTGGGTCAAATGGTATTTCTATTTGCAACTTTTTGAAGAAGTGTCATACTGCCTTCCATAGTGATTGCACTATTTTACATGCCCACCAACAGTGAATAAGGGTTCCAGTTTCACCACAACCTTGCCAGCATTTGTTGTTTGCTGTTCTGTTAAATTTTGCTATTCTTACTGGGGTGAGATGATATAACTGTTTTGATTTGCATCTCAGAGAGCTAGGGTTTGTGAACATTTCTTCATGTGTTTGTTTGCCATCTGAATGTTTTCTTTGGTGAAGTGTCTGTTCATGCAACTGGGTTGTTTACCTTTATCTTGCTGTGGTGCTCGAGTATTTTATAAATTCTAGATCTAAGTCCTTTTTCTGACATGTCATTACCAAGTATTTTTTCCCAGTCCCATTCATCTATTTTATCCTCTCCTGGCTGTAGATTTTCTTCTTCTCTCTTTTTTAAAAAAATTAATTTTAATGAAAGTTTACAGGGACTTAGGGTTTCTAGTCATTCACTGTTACACTTTTCTTCCTGCCTGGTTGTACATTTTTTTAAAAATTTTTATTTTATTATTTTGTGTGCGTGTACCGTCAAATTGGCTCTAACTGGTACAGGAGGAGATGGCCTCTCCTTCTCCGGCAGAGCATCTGGTGGGATTGCAGTGCAGCTTGTTGCCACTAGGCCACCAGAGCTCCCCACACATCTTTCAGGATGCTTGGAAGACTGTTTAAGTTGTGGATTAGGACTTCTAGAGTTCTTCCAAGCTTTTCTTTAATGAGCTTGCGCACATCTGTGTATTGTCCGCATAATATTATTTTCTTTTCACAGAAATTTTTCCCAACAAGGGCAAAGTATCTAGAAACTGGGGATAAAAAAACTGCCTAAAACACCACAAAAATCAAAACCAGTAACAGCGATCCAAAACAGCAAAGTTCAACACAACAGTAAACAGCAAATGTGGGTGGGGTAATGGTGTGGAGACCCTGGAACTCTATATACTGCCAGTAGGACTATAAGATAATGCAAACACTATGGAAAGCAATTTGGTACTTTCTTACAATCTACAAGACTTTTAGGCAGACCAGCAAGATGAACAGACATGGAGAGGTGAAACCTGTGACCACAGATTTGGCAGACTTTATTTCTACATTCATATTACAGTTGTGGTTGTCACTGCTGGTGTCTGATGAGTCAGAACCGACCCAATGTTGATCCTCCAGTGAGTTTTCAGAGACAGAATAGTTGCACAGTAGTGCCCATCCTTCTCTCATGGAGCAATTGGTGGATCTGAACTGTGTGCCTTTGGGATTGCAGTGCAGCTTCTTGCCACCAAAGCTTCTGACACAACTTATATTACAGCATAAACTGTAAATATATCTGTGGGTGTAACAAGCCAACAGGAGGCAAAACTATGTAAACTTCTGAATTATAACCAAATACTCCAAGGAAATGAATTGCTGATCCTTAGGGTCTTACAATCATAGTTATCAAAGTCAAATAACTGGTCCATAAAGGCAATGTTCTACATCCTTCTTTGAGAAATAGTGACTGGGGTCCTAAGGTTGCAAGCAACCATCAGAGGCACAACTATTGGTCTCTACCAGCCCAGAATAAAGAGGGGGATGCGTGTGTAAAGCAAAGATGTACAAAAAACAGTCCAAACACTAATAATGAACCATTCCTTCAACTTTATCCTGACAGCAGAAGAACTAGAGAGCACTTGACCACCACCACTGAGGACAGCAGAAGGTTCTGGAAGGTGGAGGAAATGCTGAGCAAAACAAAAAAAATCCATATAAACGGTCAAGCTTACTGGTCTGAAAGAGACTGTTTAAAGGCCTGAGACATGGTCCTTAGGCACCCTTCAGACCTGGAACCAAATAAACTCACCCCAACACCTCCTCCCCTAGGAATACAACTTACAGTCAAATAACACCAGGAGGCATTCACCCTTAATATAAACAATTGTATAATGTTAAAGGGCAGCATAAGCCAACAGACAAAGCCTGGAAGGTAAGAAGGGATTAAGACAGGATTAATAGAAATGAAGATCACAGGGAGGAAGTAGGAAGAGTGTGGTTACATTGTGGGTACTGCAATGACTGCCATAAAAACGTGTATGAAATAGAACGGAAAGCCAATTTGTGAACTTTCATTCAAACAACAATTTAAAAAACCTGTTATACTGCCAAAGTAGGTTTTCTAAGCCTTTTACAGCAACCACATTGTAGCGTTCCTGGCTTATTTTCTGTCTAATTCTAAGATGTATTATCTTTCCTGTCTCAAGTCAGATAGCTTGCTATTCTCTGTACATGTTCCCAACTTTTATGAACAGACCAATTCCTCTCACCCAGGTGTTTCCTCACCAATCAATAATATTAAGTAAGAACAGTTAAATTAACAAAAATAGCAACATAAACTCCAAAAACCAAAACATGCTCTTTTTACAGTTGATGTTTTTTGAGGTCTATTTGCAGGCAGCCAAATGCAACAAACTTTTCTTTGTCCATTAACTTACATTAAGAAGTTTTAAAAGAATTTCTATGATAATTATTTTTTATGGTTGTCTAAAGCTTGTTAAACTACAGAGCACGGAAGAGGAAAGAAATCTGCTCTGAGAAGGGATAAAAGCAAGGGGCAAGTACATCTTCCAAGTCTAGATTGCAACCTGTTTGTTCTTCATGCAGAGATGTCAATTCACGTCCAGGCAAGAAAAAAACCAAAACCAAGTAACAAACAAAAAAACTCACAATATGAGAGAATACTGAGGGCAAGCAATTGTAAACAAAGACTTTACTAGCTTATGCTTGCTTTTAGAACAACAATTCTAGAGATGTGCATATCCCAGAGGCTCTTAATCTTCTGGAACCCAGGGAGCCTTTCTCAAATGAACTTGGTTTTTAAAAAGCTGACATGCTTTGATTTACAGAGTAGTTTCCTAGGAGACAGAACCAGCAAAGAGGGAATCAGGAGGGGATGGGATGAAAGGGGGCTCCAGGAGTAACAAGAGATAAAAGCTCAGAGCTGAGGAGAGAACAGACTCTAAACCCCAGAACATAGAAAAGTTTGAGCCTTTAAGTGAGATGCTGGGACAAAGCAGGTGAACACAAAATGCCTGAAGGAATGCCTCTGAGGAGGAGCATGATATGGAGGGCAAAGCAATTATTTCACATAAGTAGAAAGGCCAAGATTTTACAAACATATCTGTAGGCAACATTACTGCAGAGTGCCAAGAGAGATATTAACACATTCAAATACACATAATACTGTGAACAGGAAAGTAGTGAAGACATTTATGAACACATAGCCTTATACAAGTCTATTTGACTCAAACTATATGCAAAAGCTTATCTTTCATTAACTTCCCTGTGAATCTCTCCCAATTTCATGTGGCGGGGAAGAGAGGAGACATGTGACACACCTAATTTTTAAAAACTGCCTTTTTTTAGTAAGACACTTTTGATGAAGAAAAGCTGTCTTTAGACATTATATGACAATTAACAACCTGGAACAAGCGCATTATAAAGTGAACTGGGGGAGGGGGGAAGGAAAAGTTTATCAATGAAAACTCAACCTTTAACTTTCCTTAACATCACAATTAACAAAAAAAAAAAAAAAAGGATATTTTCTAACTTTGGATGTTTGATATTATATTAGCTTTAATACAAGCAGGTTAAAGATTTTCTAAACAAGACAAACACCCTCCCCACTAAGGCTACCTCATTCTAAGAGAAGTTGTTAGACCAGTTTGTGTAAATACTAAAATAAAAATAAGGAAGCAGACTATCTCATGTTCAAGGAGAAAACAACCCCCTACAGGAGAATAAGACATAAAGCTCTCACTAAAAGTTCCTGGCTACACAAACTATCATTAAAAATTTTAATAGTTTTCATCCAGTCTTTTGTTTTATCATTATACCCCCTTTCCCAAACCAAAAGGCTCTCTCATTCAGGAAGCTCTGGTGAATCATGCAATAGTTTACATGTAGTTGGTAAAACTGGAGGTAACAAGGCACAACAGAGAATAATATTCTCTGCAAATCTCCCAAGTCTTTTTCCTTTTCCCTCAGATTCATTCTTGGTCTCACCAGTTTTAGGGACGGTTTCCCAAGTGAAACATCATTTGTCAGTGCTTCCACCCAAAGGACACACTTCTGAGAAACAAAACAGCTGTGAGACAGGAGGACCAGTAGTTGTAAATAGACTAATTAAATCTGGACCAAAAAGCCTCAGGAAGGATGAGAATTTAAAGAAACAGCTGACAGTTTCCTCTTCCCTTACTCTCAAAAACAGACTACAGACAGGAACAGTTCCTCTAACAGTGAGCTATTTATAGTTACACGAATTTTCAATACTGAACTAGTCACTAAGGAGTTAGTGTTGAGTGAGGGCTATAGCAGTAAGAATGAACAAGTAAATAATATTTGGGCACCTTCTGATGATGAAAAATCCTGCAAAGATCTTATTAAGGTTTATCACTGACACTGACAATGAGAGTTCTGGTGGTCTAGTGATTGAGGAGTTTTGCTGCCAGCCCACAGGAAGGCAGTTGAAATGCAACAGCTTTTCCACGGAGACAATCTCCTCCAAAGTAAATGACTGCTTCTGAAAACCCGCGAGAGGCTCAGCTCTAGGATGGTTCTGACTTGATGGTACACAACAAAAATCACTGACAATCAGTATATTTGAAAATGGACAGTAATGAACTAAAAAAGAAAATCTGGTCCCGTATGTCTGTCCGTGCAGGTTTCTATAACATGTAAACAAAAATAAATGCTCAAATACAAACAAAAGATTTCCCCTTTTCTTCACTCTGATTCAATGTGGTGGTGGTTGGTGGTGAAATACGCTTTAGTTTTCCAATACTAATGTAGTCTGTAAGAGCTGGTGGCCTAGTGGTTAAGAACCTGAGCTGCAATCCCAAAGGTATGAAATTTGCTCCTTGGAAGGATGGGCAGTCTTGTTCTGTGTAATTTTTTTTGCCTATGAAATCCTGCTGAGGGTCTGCTATGAGTTGGTTGCAACACAAGGGCCCACCACCACCACCTGTAAAGAGCTCTGGTGACAAAAGTGAGTGAATATAGTATTGAGCTGCACTTCTGCTGAGTCGGAACCAATTCATAGCTAACCCTCTAGCATGACTTACAGTCTCTTAAAAACCCACTAAGAGGTCCAATTTGATATCTGATTTGACGGTACAAACAAAAAATTAAAAAAAAAAAGTTGCCGTCCAAACAGACACATGAAGAAATTCTCCAAATCACTGGCAATAAGAGAGATGCAGATCACAGTGAGGTACCATCTCACTCTAGTACCAGTGGTAAAGTTTAACAGGGCAACAAGTAATAAATATTGGAGAGATGGGGCAAGAAAGGAACTCCTATACATTGTTGGTGGGACTATAAAAGGGTGCAGCCATTTTGGAAGGCAGTTTGGCACTTCCTCAAAAAGCTGAACATATAAATTCCCTTTGACCCAGCTATTCCACTACTTGGAATTTACCCAGGGAATATGAGAACTGAGGCACAAACTTAGATTTGTACACCAATGTTCAGCAGCATTATTCACCACTGCAAGAACATGGAAATAGCCCAAATGTCCAACCACAAAAGAATGGATTGAGAAATTATGGTCCGTTCACACAATGAAATATTATGCAGCACAGAGGAGCAATAACTCTGTAACCTAACTTGGGAGGGACTGGAGAGCATTATGCTGAGTGAACTCAGTCCCACAAGGATAAATATTGTACAAAACCATTATTGTAGAATGAGTATAAGGATCCAGGAGGGGTGGGAGAGGCTGGAAGCAGAGGGATGTTGATGTGCAGGGGGAGGGGGAAATGAATCACTGGCTTGTACAATTTGATGGGGGGGAGGTGAGGGAAATGAAAGAATTTGTTTAAATTTGTATTCGAGTTTTGTAAATAAACTGGGGGAGGGGGAGAGAGGAAAACAGCAAGGCCAGGGAAAAAAAGTTGCTGTCATTTATTTACACCACCACACTAAATTGACAGCTCAGGGATACCCAACTTTTATCAGATAAAACACTCCCCATCAAATGCCCTTTCATTTATTTCCCATCCACTTGTAAATAATGTAATATTTACTTATGTTAGGACAAGAATATTTAGATACTGACTACTACCTCTATATAGTTGAGGGAGCTCTGGTGGCTTAGTGGTAAGGAGGTGCACTGTCTACCCAAAGGCAGTTCAAATCCACCAGCTGCTCCATTTACACCTCTAAAAACCTGCTGGGAGGTTATACATGTTCCAACTTGATGGTATATGACATCATCTCTGTTAGCTGGGACTTAAAGAGACCATAATGCCAAAGAAGGTTTCACAATATTTGATGACTGGGTAGTGTTACTCTCAGCCAGATAATTTCTGGGAAAGTAGAAGTTAAGAGTATGATATGGACCACCAGATCAAAAGCAATCAGTTTTCCCCCAATTTCTACTAAATTCCAAACCTGTACATTATTCACAGATGGTTTTCTATTTTCTTTCTTCCACTAAGTGCACAAAGCTAAGCTTAAACTTTGACACAAGGATCTTTTTTATAAGGGTTTAATAAGAGAAAGAGGTTTAATAAAAAATGGTTAAGACTCAAGCAGATATGAAATGATGGCCCGATTACATCATTTTACTGACAGCAACCTTGGACCTCAGTTTTACCATTATTGGATAAGCCAAGCCAAACCCCACTCTCATTGAGCTGATTTTGACACACAACAAACTTACAGGGTTTTGGAGACTATGAATTGCCTCATACTTCTCTCAAAGTATGATTGATAGGTTTGAACCTCTAACTTTCTGGTTAGTAGTCAAACATTTCAAGCATTGTGCCACCAAGAGTTCTTGTTATTATAGGACTGGTAAAATCTGGTAACAGGAATCAACCAAAGAAAGAAACAAAAAGCCCCTACAATCCAAAGTATGGCTCTTAATGATTTTATTTATTTATTTTTTTTGGTCTTAAGGGAGAACTAGAGATTCAGTTGCTCCTATAAATATTTACATTATATAAAAACTTGCATGACTACCTCCTACATTTGCATTTATCTAACAAACTTAGTGACATGGAGTTGATTCCACTCACAGTGACTCCCCACTGGATTTTCAAGGACATAAATCATAATGGGATGAGACCATCTTTCTCCCTCCAAACAGCTGGTGGATTTAAACAGAGACTTAAAAGTCTTTTAATTAGCAATGCAACACTCTACTGACTACCCAAACAGTTTCTTGTGTTTAATATTCTACTATAAGCTTGGTCACGTCTATCTAATTAGCAACTTCAAATGGGCCTGTGATGTGACTTAAGCTTTTTCCTTCCCAAGTATCAACCAACCAATAAGACACTAGGCTCTTAAAACACGGCTTTTTTTTTTTTAAAAAAGGTTTCTTAACACGTTGCCACAAATGACAGTAATACATAGGGAAAAAAAGTTTCTAAGCATGGTTGTCAATTTAAAAGTGTGTGGCAAAGTTTTAATCTTCTTGAGAGCTGAGATCATTTTATTGTCTACTGGGGGTTCTAACACTGGCTAAATGAATAGTTCATTTTACATAAAAAAGAAAAATAAAAAATTTATTTTAAACTATTAAAGAATATTAATTAAAAACTTTGCTAATTCTTGGACAGATACTATACGTGAAAATGCCTATGTGAGTCTGCCTTCACACCATTATAAAGAACTTGAGAGAGTTGTGCTAACTACAAAGACAGAGATCTCTAGCAGTTCAAATACACCAAAAGCTCTGAGAAAGAAAAATGTTAACTCTTCCCATGCAACTGACAACTTTGGACAACAGATGGAGAGGTAGCTATGAATTGGTTCTGACTGGAAAGCCCTGGAAAATCACACCACTACAAATGCCCGACAGCTAGCCTTTTACGATAGTAACACCGTTGAATGTTTTTGATTTTGACAGACTTGGCATATCCTTATCTTGATGCCTCTCACCTTCTCTGTAGACTGGGGCAGGTGAAGCTCCTTTTTGTTAATATAGTAAAGATCAAGATTTGATACCCTGAGATGTTAAAATCATCCCTACCCTAGGAAACTGAAGAACTCAACAAGTCTCTATTTTTCAGGAGAAAGTCTACAAAACTTGGTGTTTTATCAAAAGCAGTAGGATTGTTCAGTCACCTAAAATGTTCAAACCAAGCAGAACACTACTTTCTCTAAATTTATAGGCATTTGCCTATAATTTAAAAAGAGAAAGATTAAACAGCAATCATAACCAGTACTAGAGACTTAACAACATTGACTATAAGAAACAAGAGGGTATTACTGGCACTTGCAATTCTATCTTAAGTCTTTCTGGCCACTGTGGAAATATTTTTCATATGAAACAACCATACACTTCATGTTAATGTTTCTAATACACAGATGAGATTCTAGGGAGGGGTTTGGGAACAAGCAGTTTCCCTTAACAATGCTCATTAAGAAACAAACATGTTCACCATCAACAAACGAATGGATAGAGAAGCTCTGGTATATTCACACAATGTAATACTACACCGTATTGAAAAACAAGGAACTATGCAATATTATTCCAAATGGGTGACCCTGGAGAACATTATGCTGAGTGAAATATCTCAGTCACACAAAAAGACAAATACTGCATAGCACGACTGTTGTAGAATGGGACTGACATCAGGGTTGGGGTAAGACTGAGGAAAATTGGATAAATTATGTATACTGCACTGAAACAGATGAGGAAGAGAACTGTTTAAAAGCGATATACGATTGAGTATTATGGTTATGACAAGAGTCCAGAATGAAGGTTGCATAGTGGAGTGTACTTGGGAGGGATTGTATACCAATGAAAGAGTTTTTTTTTACTTTACAGAGAGAGGAGAGAACTGGGAGGGGAGGGGTGGGCAGGGAGAAAAGTGCAACAATGAATGAATGAATGGAAATCCTAAATCTCTGTAAACATTCATTAAAATTCATTAAAAAAAAAAAAAGAAATAAACATGTTCAAGAATCCAGAATTTTCCTTGGGTAGATTTGCAAATAGCATGCCTGTTTCCTTTTATCTTTGCTTCTGGGTCTCATCACACCTGCTCCCTCTAGTAAATGGCAAATCTACTTAAACAAGAGTCCTGTTTTGGTTGTTTTTTTTCCCCAAGAGTCCTCTTTACAGAATGGAATGGAAGTTATTTCTACTCAGCAAAAGAAAGGCTAATCAAAAAGCCAGGCAGTGTGGTTTAAGTGTTAAGATAACAGGCTTTGAGATCAGAAAAATGAGAACGAAAACTGGCAAAACCCCACATTAGGCTGTATGTACTATTAGAATTTCTTCATCCATGAAATAGCAGTAATATCTTGGGAGATACCAATGTCAAATGGCAAAACACTGTGGTGAGTAGCCACGGAGGTCTTTCTCTACCAAGAGGAAAGAAAGAAGGCATTGAAAAGACTGAAGGACCACACAGACCACAGCTTCTGCAGTCTGCTGTGCAGAAATACTAGATGGTGCCCTGCTGCTACTAACACTGTTCTATTAGGACTACGGAAGGTCCAAGATAAAAAGAAAAATGTAGAACACCACTCAATCACAAAAACCTGTTGAGTGCAGCCCACGGTGAATTACGCCACTAACTAAAAGGCTGCATTGTCACCAGCAGCTCCAATTCCAATGGGTAGTCTCCTCCCATTACAGTTTATACTCTCAGAAAACTGAGAGGTTACTGTGAGTTGGCAGCAAGAGGGTGAGGCTTACTGGTCAGTTAGAGATTGGAGAACTTGAGATGGTGACCCTAGACAGCTTTCAAACCTCAAAATGAACCTGCCCTGGGACATGCCTACATAGTGAACAAAACACTTGTGAAATATGAATGTCTCAAAACAATTACCCTTGTGATCAAAGGGGTGGCATTTGCCCTCAGACAGAACTCAGAGGGCAGGAAGAGGTAAGAAAGACAAGTGAATGGAGCAAAGAACTCAGGGATGAGGTGGGAAGTGTACTAAACACTGAAGAAAACTGCAATTTATGCTACAAAATGGGTATCAATTGTTGAATGGATAACTATAATCCAAACTACACACACACACACACACACACGTTGAATGGATAACTATAATCCAAACTACACACATACACATACACACACACACACACACACACACACACACACTCTCTCTCTCTCTCTCTCTCTCTCTCTCTGCCATTAGTCTACTTCAGAAAACCCAGGTTCATTATTTGGCTAAACACATCTTAGCAATGAACCTCTAATTCTAATAATCTTTCCCAAGGATTCCCCATTCTCAAGTAGAGTCAAAGGGCAAGAAAATGCCAGAAAATGGGGATATCCTGGGGAAAGAAGTTCAGTTAAAAATAGCATAGGTAGTAAGGAGTTAAACTCTGGGGATTAAAAGTAAGTATACTTTTATTCCTTGAAAACTGAAGTTATTTAGACCAAAAGGTAAACTTGTACCGTTCAGTCCCACAAATGTGACCAACAGGGCACATATGTACAAGTCTTATTTATTCTCATAGTTCACCAACCATCAACCAAAACCCTACATGAAGCTCATGAATCTAATTTTAGGTCAACTAGCTTTTCATTGTGAAATTATATTTTAATTTCAAAGTTGCAAACCAGTTAACAGCTTTGGTACATCAATACTATTGATACAATATCAGCCAAATAATACATTCAAAGCAACATTTTCTCTGGACTCTCCCTGCCACAGTTCAGACTCAATCATGAGTTTACAACATAAACTGCATGGGAGAAGAATGCTCATTTTTCTTCCACAGAGGGCTGGTAGACCTAAATTGCTAGAGAAGCACAGCCTTTGTGTTAGTAGCCCAATTCTCCCCAGCCTACACCAGCAGAGTTCCCTTTTTCTTGACTACTGTTGTGGTTACATGCCATATAGCTGACTGTAATTCATGGTGACTTTATAAACAAACAATGGAAATGAAACTTGCCCTATCCTGGGCCATCCTCACCATCTCACACTTGAGCTCACTGACAGATTAACTTATCGAAGGTCTTACTCTCTCACATTGATTCTTTCACCTTTTCAAGCATGATGGTATTTTTTCAAGGACTGGCCCTTTCTAACATGCCCAAAGTATGTGAGACCATCCTTGCGTCTGAGTGCATTGGTTTCATTTTCTCCAAGACAGATCTCTACTAGATTATATAGCTATCTGTATAAAAAGGGGGCCTGGAGGCAATTTGTTAACAGAATCCACTTAGAGGCTGGCTCTATCTGAGAAAAATCTACCAATCCGCTTTTGTAAAAATGACAGCTTAGAAAACTCAGTTCTACTATAACAGATCAAAACTGTTATGGATCAGAATTAACTCAATGGCACCTAATGACAATAAAGGCATTAAATGGTTTATGACTAAAGGAAGGCACTCTGAATCCATCCGTATTTCAAGGAAGAAAGATATGGCCCATCTCCTTCTGCCAAGATGATAGTTAAGAAAACGCCAGGAGGAGGACAGTTCTACTTGGAAACATGGGTTAGCTTGAGCCAAGGTCTGACTCTGGTAGCTGCTAACAATCTGAGGTTACACAATTCTTGCTTTTCAACAATGCTCTCTATACCTTCATTTAAGACCCTGTTCAAAATTCACCTCCATCTAGAGTCTAGATCAATCACGTTTACACAAATACCTCCTTTAACAGATACTATTATTGCACTGTCATCAGGTGCTATTGAGTATGACACATAGCAACCCTATGAACAACAGACCTAAATCCTGTCCTATACTATGCCACTCTCACAATCTGACACACTCATGCCCACTGCTGCAGTCACTGTGTCAATCTAGCTGGTAGAGGGTCTTCCTCTCCTTTGCTGTCCCTCCACTTTTGCAAACATGAAGTCCCTTTCCACAGAATAATCTCATTTAACACGTGAAGTATGTGAGAAGAAGCTTCATCTTGGCCTCCAAGTAGCATTCTGGCTGTACCCTCTCCAAGACTTATTTGTACTTTTTTGTTTATTCAGCACTCTTCTCCATCATCACTGTTTGAAGTTCATTGTTCAGCTCTCAGATGCACAGCAAGTGATTGAAAAGACCATAGCCTGAATCAGATGCACTTTAGTCCTCAAACTGGTATTATCGCTCCTCAGTAATTTGGAGAGGTCCCTCTGACTACATACCTCCCCACTGCAATATACATCTCCTGATGTCCTGACAGCTGGTAACAAGTGTACTGATTGTGGACCCAAGTAAGATGCAGTCACTGACAGTCTCAATCTTTCATCCATCCATCCATCATGATGTTGCCTACTGGTCCGTTGTTTCACCTATGTCCTCATTTTACTAACCATTTTTTAAAAATAGTATCTAATACTCAACTCACAAGAGATGTTGAATGAAGCCAGTGAGGTGCCTTGTTGACAATAGAAACCTTATTGTTGCTGTTGTGTGCCTGAGTTGGAACCAACTCACAACAGACTCTCCAGTAGGTTTTCAGAGGCAGTTAATCGCATGGGAGAATGTTTATCCTCCCACAGAACATCTGGTGGCTTAGAACTGTGTGCCTTTGGGATTGCAGCACATCTTCTTACTACCATGCCACCAGAGCACCCTAAAGACCTTGTTGTATGCCATCAAGTCAGAACTGATCCACAGCTGATCCTCTAATGGGTTTTCAAAGGTAGTTAATGGCACAGGAGAATGCCCATCCTCCTCTGAAAGAGTGGATGGAGGATTTGAACAGGATCGCAGCACAGCTTCTTACCAGTAGGCCATCAGAAGTCCCTTGTTGTTGTCTGTCTTCAAGAGGATCAAATTAAAAGGGGAAAACAAAAGTACAAGCCTAGCAGTATTGAATTATTTGCATGGTAAGAAGCAGTTGTCAAGCACCTGAAAATTGGTAGAAAGGACTGCTGTAAGAGTAAAGACTGTATATTTATTGTACTCTGGATGAAAGCTACATGTTTGATCACTGGTTTTAAAAGTCAAACTATAAAATCACCTAGACGGGTAGGAAAAAAGAAACAACTAGCATATGAAATATTTATAAAGCACTTAGTATATGTAAATTAAGTACATAAAAGAACAAGTTTAAGAAAGGGATAGATTACAGTAAAAAAAATTGACCAATCTATTAATTTAGAGCGGGGGGGGGGGAATCTATTTTCATTTTTGAATGTAAATGAAATAATGGTCTTTAATCAAACTCAATTTTGAAGTGTTAAAAGACTAAAGTCATTCTTCTGCTTAACCTTCATTAACTTAAATTTAGAGAAAAAGGTACCTCTTTAGAAAGTGTCAGATGGTGAGGATGGCCAAGGATAGAGCAAGTTCCAGGTCAACTGTTTATAGTCGCTGTGAATTGCCGTCAACTCCATGGGCATGTAGCCACAACAGTAGTCAAGACAAAGGGAGCTCTGGTGGCGTAGGCTGGAGAGTTTTGCTACTAACACGAAGTAAGAAAAAAAAAATACACAACAACAGGAAGTTTTCAATTCCTCAAAAGGTAAGGATTTTAAAATGCATTTAATGGATTAAGTCACAGATGTTATCAAAGTGAGGTTCATCATGCTCTCCAAAGATAGTACCCCGATAAAAAAAAAACCAAAAAACACCTTCATATTTTCACGATCTTTCCAACCTGCTGAAGAGCTTTCAACTTCCTCTTCCCAACAATCACAGTAGACTACCAAAGAATTTATAGGCTCCTGCAGAATTAATCAGAGTTTGGATGTGTTTTTCACTGGATTGCTATTAAGTTGTACTCTATTCAACAATGTCTGGAGAAAAGTGTGGATAAAGAAAAAACTTCTGACGTCATGTTCTCATTTAATACAGTGCGACTTTGTCTCATACTTAGGACTGTTATCAATAGGAACCAGTCCTTGGAAGAGGGCATCATGCTTGGAAAGGTGAGAAAGAAGGACATTCAGTGAGATGGAACGACAAAGTGACTGCATCAACACACTTAAGCTCAGTGGAACTTGTGAGGATGACACAGGATCAGGCAAGGTTTTAGTATGTTGTCACAATGAGCTGGGTTTGATTCAATGACAACTAACAACTACATTAAAAACAGTTAACAGCTTTGAATTTACAGAAAGTAGCTTATCCTTCTCACTCTTTAGAAAAGACCTAAAACCATTTAGTCCTGCTGCAAAGTTTAAGTTTTTCAGAACCAAACATCATTTTACCTTAGGGGCTGTGCTGAGCATACCATCTACCCAAAGCTCAAAGAAAAAGGGTCTTCTGTAATTAAGGGTCAGACCTGTGTGTCTATGTTGGGGAGAGTATCCTATAACTAATCTAACACTCTGTCCTAAATGGTTTTCTAATGATGTACTCGTTTACCTGGGAGTGTGTCCAGAGCAAACCTTGAAGGGTAAGTATACCTGCTATTACAACAAGAAGTCTGTCAAGACTTGAAATTCAAAGAGAGAGTGACTGTTCATTAGGTTCACAGTCCACACACCACCATGCTAGAACACAGCAGGTATCAGGTCTAGTTCTAAACTGAGACAAGTACTTAGGCGAGAATGTTTCCCTTTACCACGTCTCTGACCTCTCATTTCGCTCTCCCTTTTTTCACTATTCAGATTTGCTGTTGGTACTTGTTGTCCTGAACCCTTAATGACAGAATTCTCTAACAGGATGTTTCAAAGGGATCAATTTTAGTGTAAAGAAAAGGAAATAATGAGAAAGATGGCATTAGGAATTTTCACCTAAAATCATTTCACTTAACTACGACCACTCTACCAACATGACTGTTGGTAATTACAAGTGTGGACAGTGAAGCCTGGAGAGAATAACTTGTCCTCAGTAGTGTTTTGTTTGATCTTCATCTCTTCTTGGGTGATTAAAAATATTTGATTTCTTTTTTTTTTTTTAATTTCATTTATTATTTTTTTGTGCGTGTACCGTCAAATCAGATCTGACTGGTACAGGAGGAGACTGTCCCTCCTTCCCCGGCAGAGCATCTGGTGGATTCGAACCGTGAGCCTCTGGGATTGTAGTTGCAGCTCCTTGCCACTAGGCCACCAGAGCTCCCCAATATCTGATTTCTTGACTTTCCTCTTTTGAGATCTTTCAACTGTGTAACCAATAGAAAAATACAAGCAGTGATCTTGAAAAATTCAACTATGGTATGAAAGGCCACAAAGTATCACTTTAGTTACAAGAAACACTGAAGAGACATTGAGAACTAAAGTAAAAAATGAAATTACCTGTAATTCATCACTAGAGAACTTTAAAAATCAATTATCTAATTGATTCATTAGCCAAAAAAATTCTTTCTGGATAGGTATTAAATACACGCAGTGTTAACTCATTCAAACCAAAAAACCAAAATCTTCTATATTATATGTAAAATATTAAAAAAATTGGCCCATCAAAAAAAAAAAATCTCAAAACTTTTAACCTTGAATTGAAAAGAATGAGAAGAATTTTGCAGAGTTTTAGTATATTCCTATTTTGGAGCAAAGAAGGCCATCTGCAGCGTGGAAATAGCTTTTTTAGAAAAAGTATCTGCAGACACAACTTACTCAACTGACCCTGTCTGTTCCTTCATCACATTTATCACCATCCTTGGCTAAAATAGCCTCTGGTTATGATTTTATCATTCCCAAATTATAAACCTCCCAGCATGGTGTCTGGGGTTACCTCTTGGCCCAGACAAAAGGGCAGGCAATCCCACTCCCTTACAAAACCAACTAATATTACACCACACCTATACGGATCTAGGCAAAAGCCATACATATACCATTCTTCCTCCCACATTTCCTACCCATTTCTTTGGTAACATATGTATACTTGCTTTAGTTCCTTATTTAGAATAACTACAACCAGTTTCACTCTTATGGCCCTATATCCAGTTTTGGCTTATGTACACATTTGTTCTTATTAAGCCAACTGTGGAAAATATACCAGCAGTACTCAGCAACAGGGACGTACAACCAACTTTAAGCAGGGCTTAAGTACAGAATAAGCAGCCAGTTATTTGCATCACTACACACAGAAACAGTAGGTGAAAAGTTTAACATTCCTTCCAACTCTAAAGCTTAATTAGGATCCTGACTACCAAATAAAATCCCACCAAGTTCCCTATGTCAGCAATTGTGACTCCTATAAATGCTTCTCTAGACAAAATAAAATACTGTCATACTTCAAATTGCACTGAAAATACAATTATGTCGCATAAGAAATGGTATATACTGGGGAATTTCTGAGTCAAACAGAAGAAACCCCAGACTTTATGCCAAGATTTCAAATTTTCATGGGATCAAGATGCAACTAAATCTCCACTAAAAACACAGGGGTGTGAAGAACAAGTAGCGCATGATTATCAAGTGCATTATTTGTTTAGGGAAAGATTGATTCAGAAGAAAAGTTATGCCTAAGAACATTACTTTTAGTATGCTTTAGATGGAGAAATCTTGCTAAGCAAAGAGGTATAAGGAGCTTAAAAGTTTCTTAAGTAATATAGAGACAAAGTAACGCTGTAATATTTTTAACAGTGTTATCTTCAATATTACTCCACCTAGATAACAAAGTTTATTAGCTCTCTATCTCTCAGAGAACAGTATGTATGCAATTCTAATATGTGAACCTGAAGTAAACTATCATTTAAACTGCCTCCAAATTAGCAGGAAAAAAATTACATGCCACATCCAACTTTAAGCAGAACTGCAACAACAAAAATACTAATAAAAAAACCCAGAAAACTCAAATGAAACGAAAGAATTTGGCTAATTTCCGGCAGTGTATCATAATGTGTCATCACCTATATTAGCATCCCTGTACAGTGTTCTCAAACCTGGACAAAAATAATTGACTTTACCATGTTGTACAAAACCACCTGTGTTCAAGCTCCTGTAATATTATTAACTAGATTATTAAATTCAAGGAGAAATAAACCTAAGGAATAAAAAAATTGGTTGCTACCTTCACATTACATTAATTTATATCTATAGTACACTAAAGAAAACGAACCAAAATTCAAGTCATGGCCAAACAAACTTAAGACGTCTCATTCCTAAGCAGTCACTAAATTTATTGAACAAAACACCATGGCAGTACCAGTCCACTAAGGATGAGCCCTCAGCACAATCAAACACACCTCAATCCATATGGTGATCTTTCTTTCATTGGAAATTCAGTGGTCAATAACAAATCTGCAACGGAAAACAGAAAGTCTAATTCTTGTGCTGAAATCAATTTCCACACAGCCTGGGGCAAACCATTCTGCTATTCTAAGAATGTTCAGACTTTCAGGCCTATGAATTTGTAATGTTCCAAGAATTTTTTGGGGGGGGTTGGGGGACACTTCCTGTAAGCAAAAAGTTTCTACAACTTAGAAAAGAACAAAACTTTAAGTGAGGCAACAGAGATACTTCTGACACATTTTGAGATGAACATTGGGGGGGGAACCCCACACACGGCCAGTTTTAATTGAACTATTTTATTCCCATTCCCATACCTATAACTTCTTACAAACCTTATAAAAAGTAACTCAAAACCCACTTGATTCAGATATGAATTTATATAATTATTAACAACATCACGGGCTTCTACTGTTGTACCCTAGAAATTTCAGAGCAAGCCCAAGTGGCCTTATTGTTCAAGTTTATACTGGAAAGTCCCACAATCAAGATTTCTTCTGAATACAAATATCTAAACCAACCAAAACCTCCCCTCTCCCTGCCACTCCAGCGATGGCATTTCCAGTTTATAGGCTGGTCCTGGCAGGACCAACACCAGGAAGCACAAGGATAATTACAGGACTTCGGTAAGTCATCCTGGGGGAGATAAAGACAGAAAATGGTGGGGACGCCGGAGTGAGGCTGTTTCTAAGCACCTCTCCTTCCTGCCCTAACTTCATCCACTCTGGTCCGGGAGGGGAGGCCATTTTAATGAAGCCTGGCAGGAGGACGTGAAGGGAGGAAAGCAGGAAAAGGCGTTCGCAAGCAAGGCCCGGCCCTTCCCAAGAGTGCCCAAGTCGGGTGGCAGCACCCGGGGCCCTGAGACGGAGGAGATAAGATTTCAGGGTGTAGGAGGGAAGAAAAGTAGCGGTGGACTACCACGAGGGGGTGGAGCAGTCTGAGCCTGCGGAGCGCGGCCCTTCACCCCTAAGCGAGGGAAGGACTCTTACAGGACTGCGCACACCCTGGCTCCTGAGTCGGGGGCTACTACCCAGAGACTGAGAAGGCGGGAGTTGACTGGTGCCTCAAGCCCCTCATCCGGCCATGCGGCACGGGGGTGGCCATCCTGAGGGGTCTGGGAACCAAGAGGGCACACCGGGGGGGCGGACGCGGCGCTCACCCGCGGGCCGCCTCCAAGCTTTTGATGAGCTTCTTGATCTTCCAGATCTCCACGTTCCTGTCGGCAGCACTGGGGTCGTCCGCCATCTTCTCGCCTCCTCCTCCCTAGAGCGGCCCGGCGGGGCCCGGAGACACCAAGACCACAGAGTTAGCGCCGCCGCTAGGACAGAGCGGCCCCCTTTCTCGCCACCCGAAGCCGTCCACCTTTCCCCACCCTGCACGGTCCTCCGGGTTAGTCGCCGGCTTGTCCCTCCTCCTGGCTTACCTAAGGGCCCAGTCCTGGGCGGCAGCGGCTGCTCCTCCCCGGCGGCGGCTCCGCGGCGGCGGCGGCTCTGACGTAGGACACCGGCTCCCTCTCTCCAGGCAGCTGCATGTGTTGCAATCCCCTCACATGGGGCCTGTGACATCACTTCCTCCGCCAGGGGCGGAGTGGAAGAAGGCAGGCGGAAGGGAGGGGGCCGGCGAGTGCGGAGCGGAAAAGCTGTGCGCGCACCCCGACTCTTCATTGGCTTTCTGCGCTGCGGCCTACAGTGCGCTCCTCGATTGGCCACAGCTGGAGCCGTGCTGCCCTGTGAGCGAGCGTAGGGGGCGGGAGGTATCACTTTCCCTTCCGGCCCGGAAAGCCGGGGGAAGGCAGCGGGCGGAAGCCGGTGGCTCTCGCGCGACTCGCTCGCTGCCCCATTAGGCTTAAAGAGGGTTGGTTCTTAAAGGGCGAGGGACAGGCTTTTACGTCTGTCCCATCCCCATTACATGATGGAGTAGACATCTGAACTTTGTGACGTGCTGCTAGGCAGCCAGACTTTGACATGCTGTTTGAGTAGCGTTTAGCGTTCAGCGTCTTCATCGTGACGAAGAATTCGAGCCTCTTACGTCATGGCTGCGTGGACAGGTGTCAGACTCCCGAGCAGAGTGCTCTGTCAGAACTCTTTCTCCCTTGGGCAGGAGAAGCAAATGTTTCATTACTAAGATTTTGGGGGGTGGAAGAAGGCAGAGGCTGCCTGACATTGGAGACCTCAGGTATCTGACCCCAAAATGGTTTGGATTGAGCTATTTATTTAAGGTGGAGATTGGGGGGGGGTGTTGTAAAATAGGCAGCTTTATAAATTAGAACTTTTATCTTTCTGAATTAGGTATTCCAGTTGGCTTACATAAATGGCACCCCTCACCTACCACAGTTGGCTTCGTCGAAGTATGTGAGCGCAGTACACTAGATCTAGGGAGCGCTCATGGCCTGTTATCATTATGTGCCTTCTTGTTGCCTGCGACTCATAGCGACCCTGTGTACCACAGCTCTGAAGCCTGCCCTGTCCTGAGCCAGTCTGACTCTGACACACCTACCCGCATTGCCCTAGTTAATGTTTCAGTCCATTTTATCCAGGGTCTTCCTCTCCTGCGCTGCTCCTACCGCCTTCCAAGCATGATGTCCTTCTTCAAGGATCGGTCCCTCCTGGTCACATGCCCAAAATTTGTGAGACAGAGCTTCAAAATCCTAGCTTCCAAGGAGAAACTTGGTTTCACCCTTTTCAAGACAGACCTATTTGTTTCCTTGGCAGTCTATTTTATGTTCAAGACTCTTTTCCAGCATCACAATTCAAAGGTACCGATTCCATCTTCTGTTATGTTTAGTCATTGTCCAGCTCTCTAATGCATAGCAAGTAGTTGCAAAGACCACAGCCTGGTTCAGGTGCACCTTACTCCCTAGACTAGAATCATTGCTTCTCAGTACTCTGAAAAGGTCCCTGACAGCAGATTTATGTAACGCATTTCGTCTTTTTTTTTAATTAAATTTTATTAGTTTTAATGAACATTTACAGGGATTTTGGGTTTTCATTCCTTCACTGCTGCACCATTCTCTCTACCCTCCTCCCCAGTTTGTTCTTCCCCGCCATCCGAATGTCTGTTTTAATTGTCCAATTGCCACAGTGCTTGTCAAAGTCAGTTCTGATTAATCTCCTTTGTCGGTGTGTCCTTTGCCATTCCCTATCACTCCTCCCTGATTCATAAGGAAAAGGGGATGGCGTATTATTCTCTTAGCTACTTCCTGCTGAAAAGGGACGCTGTGGGTTTCAGGGTGAAGATCTTCTCTCACTACTCTAAAGGGCCCCTTTGGCAGTAGGAAACACACAGACTATTATGGAGATTGATTTTGGAATTTAGATGCACTCTTATTGATTGTGCTTGGCCGTACATGTTCATATCCTTGAAGATGTATCATGGGGGTGTTGCAACCTAGAAGACATAAATTTGACTAACAAGTTATAAGTACAGGAGTCAAAAATTATGGAAAAGTAAAAGAAAAGATTCTTTCATTGTTTTACAAACCCTCCCTCAGGTCCCCTCCACAATGTAGCCCTCGCTCTAGACTCCTGTGATGACAGAAATACCTAGTCATATATCTCTTTTAAACAGTTTTCTCCCTCCTCTGTTTCAGTGCAGTATACATTACTGAACCCATCTTACTCAGTCTCTCCCCAACCCCAAGGACAGTCCCATTCTACAACAGTGGCATCATGTAATATTTGTCCTTTTGTGACTGGGATATTTCACTCAGCATAATGTTCTCCAGAGTCAACCATTTTGAATAATATTGCATGAGTTCCTTGTTTTTTAATGCAGCATAGTATTCCATTGTGCGAATGTACCACAGCTTCTCTAGCCATTCGTTTGTTGATGGGCACTTAGGTTGTTTCCAACTCCTTGCTATTGTGAACAAAGCTGCAGTAAACATGGGTGTGCATATATCTGCTTGGATGTCAGCTATGGTCTCTTCAGGGTATATTCCCAGTAGTGGAATTGCTGGGTCAAATGGTATCTCTATTTGCAACTTTTTGAGAAAGCGCCATACTGCTTTCCACAGGGGTTGCACCATTTTACACTCCCAACAACAGTGAATCAGGGTTCCAGTTTCTCCACAACCTCGCCAGCATTTGTTGCTTGCTGTTCTGTTAAATTTTGCTATTTTGACTGGGGTGAGATGATATCTCATAGTTGTTTTGCATTTCGTCTTTTGATTGCCTAACTGCTGGTGCCAGGTGTTGATTGTGGAGCTGAACCAGCTGGAACTGTTAACAATCTCAGTCTCCTCTCCATCCATCATGGTGTTGCCAAATGGCTCAGTGGCAAAAATCTTTGTCTTCTTGATTTTGTGCTTCAATCCGTATTCAAGACTACAGTCCTTGACCTTCTGCAGCAAGCACTTCAGGTCCTCAGTTTCAACAAGCAAGGTTGTGTTACCTGCATAATGTAGGTTGTTGATGAGTCTTCCTTCAATCCTGATGTCACATTCCTCTTCATAAAGCCCAGAAGAGGTCCAGGAAGCAGTCTTCAGAGCAAAGCAAGGAAACACTGCATGGTTCAAAATCAGGGAGTGTTGTCAGGGATGCTTCCTGTCTCCATACCTTTTCGATCTATATGCAGAACAGATCATTCAGTAGGCTGGGTTGATGGCCTAGTAAGGAATTGCACCGCCAGCCTGAAGTCACATGGTTCGAATCCACCAGCAGCCACTCTGAAGAAGAAAGATGAGAGAAATCAACTCCAGAGTGATTTACTGCCTCTGAAAACCCGCAGGAGGATCAGCTATGGGTCATAGGTCCCAACTTGATGGTACAATACAATCAAGATGAGGTTATGAAGAAAATACAACCCTGATGCATACCCTTCCTAGTTTGAAACCATACAGTGTTTCCTTGTTCTTTTCAGACAATAGCTTCTTGGTCTGGGTATAGATTTCGTATGAGCACAATTAAGTGTTCTAGGATTCCCATTCTTCTCAATGTTAGCCCTAGTTTGTTGTGATCCACACAGTCAAATGCCTTTACATAGTCAATAAAACACATTCTTCTGGTATTCTTTCAGCCAGAATCTATCTAATATCAGCAATAATATCCAGAGTGTCATGACTTCTTTTAAACTCTCCTTGAACTGGCAGTTCCCTGTCAATATACTGTTCCAGGCGTTGGGTTTTTGTGGTTATTTTTTGGGTTTTTTTAATAATCTTCAATATTTTACTTGCATGTGATATTAATGATATTGTTTGGTAATTTCCTCATTCTGTTGAGTCAGCTTTCTTGGGAATGGGAGAAAATATTTGTCACTTCCAATCAGTTGGCCAGGCAGCTGTCCAAATTTCTTGGCATAGACCAGCAACCACATTCAGAGCTGCTTCTATTAACTGAAACGTGTCAATTGGTATTCCATCTACTCCATGGAGCTTATTTTTTCTAATCTCTTCAGTGCAGCTTGCACTTCTGTTACCACTGCCTCTTGTTCATATGGTAGGTACTTCCTGAGATTTTTCAGTTTTTACCAATCTTTTTGTTACAGTCATTCTGTGTATACCTTCCATCTTTTTTCTAGTGCTTCAGGAGCCTTAAAGATTTTTTACTATGGCATCTCTCAGGTTTGAATTTTTCAGTTCTTTCTGCTGGAGAAGTGCCAACCAAGTTCTTTCCTTGAATAGGTAAGAATTCCAGATCTTTGCACATTTCCTAATAATACTTTGCTTTGTCTTCTCAAGCTGCCCTTTGAAATCTTCTGTTCATCTCTCCTACTTAACTATCTCGTCGGTTTTGCTTCTTGATTGTCTAATATAATTTTCATAGTTTCTTCTGACATCATTCTGGACTCTTACTTCTCCTGTCTTTGTAATAATCTTTGGTTCCCTTCATGGATGAAATTCTTTATTTCATGCTATAGGTCCTCTGGTCTTTGATCATTGGTGATCAATGCTGCAAGCCTGTTAAGATGATTTTTAATTCAAGTGGGATAGACTCAAGGTTGTATTTTGGTTCTTGTGGATTTGTTTTCATCTTCAGTTTAAATCAGAACATTTGATTGTGCTAATGCGAAACCTATACTTGGACCAAGAGGCAGTCATCAGAACAGAGCAAGGAGACACTACATGGTTCAAAATTAAGAAGGGGGTCCATCAGGGATGTATTCTGTCTTCATACCTTTTCAATCTGTATGCAGAACAGATCATCCAAGACGTTGGGCTGTATGAAGAGTAATGTGGCATCAGGATTGGTGGAAGAGTCATCAACAACCTGCGTTATGCAGATGACAAAACCCAGCTTGCTGAAACTGAGGAGGACCTGAAGCGCTTGCTGCAGATGGTCAAGGACTGCAGCCTCATACATGGATTGAAGCTCAACATCAAGAAAACAAAGATTCTCACCCCTGGGCCAATGGGCAGCATCAGTATGGATGGTGAAGAGATTAAGATAGTTAACAGTTTTAGTTTGCTTGGCTCCACAGTCAACACTCTTGGTAAAAGCAGCCAGGAAATCAGGAGATGAATTGCATTGGGAAAGTCAGCTGTGAGAGACCTCTCAAGAGTACTGAAGAGCAACGATGTCAGGCTGGAGACTAAGGTGCACCTGATCCAGGCTATAGTCTTCACAATTACGTGCTTGCTATGCATTGGAGAGTTGGACAGTGAATAGGAATGCTATAAAGAGAATTGATGCCTTTGAGCTGTGGTGCTGGAGAAGAGTGTTGAATATACCATGGACTGCTAGGAGAATAAACAGGTTTGTCCTGGAGAAGGTGAAGCCAGAATGCTCCTTGGAGTCAAGGATTCTGAAGCTTCGTCCGACATACTTTGGGCATGTTGCAAGAAGGGACTGGTCTTTGGAGAGGGACATCATGTTTGGCAGAGTGGAGGGGAGGCGAAGGAGAGGAAGACATTTGATGAGATGGATCAATTCTGTGACTGGACTGGTGGGGATGAGTGTGTTTGAGATGGGTAGGTTGGCATAGGATATAACGGCGTTTAGAGCTCTTGTACATAAGGTCGCTTGAGTCACTAGCGACTCGATGGCACATAACAACAACATAAATCTTTTTGTTCCATAGTCAGCATCTGGCCTGGTTCTGACTCATGATACTGATTTTCTCCAGCAATTCTTAACACAGAAATGGTCAATCTGATTCCTGTGCAGTCTTCAGGTGAGGACTATGTGTAAAGTTGCCTTTTGTGTTTCTTAAAAAAGATATTTGGGGGGAGGGGGAAGGTATTTGTTATGAATTAATCATTCAATATACAAAGTTCCATTATCAAGAAAACAAAGATTCTCATCGCTGGACCAATTGGCAGCATCATGATAGATGGTGAAGAGATTCAGATTGTGAACAGCTTTAGTTTGCTTGGCTCCACAGTCAACACTCTTGGCACTAGCAGTCAGGAAATTAAAAGACAAATAGCAGTGGGAGAGTCGGCTGTCAGAGACCTCTCCGAAGTAGTGAAGAGCAACAATGTCAGTATGGAGACTAAGGTGCACCTGATACAGGCCATGGTTTTTGCAATCACTGGCTACAGTGACTAGGAATGGTAGGAGGAGAATTGATGCCTTGAGCTATGGTGTTAGAGGAGTATTAAATATACCATGGACTGCTACGAGAACAAACAGGTTCGTCCTGAGAGGGTGAAACCAGGCTGCTTCTTGGAGGCAAGGATTCTGAAGCTTTGTCTGACATACTTTGGACATGATGTGAGGAGGAACCAGTTCTTGGAGATGGATGCTTGGGAGGGTGGAGGGACGGCACAGGAGAGAAGACCCTTGATGAGATGGATTGATTCAGTGACTGGGGTAATGGGGGTAGGTGCGTCAGAGACAGTAAGATTGTCACAGGATAGAGCAGGGTTTAAGGCTGTTGTACACAGGGTCACTATGAGTCACAGGCTACTTGATAGCACATAATAACGGTAACAATAGAAAATCCTGTCATTCACTCTCCAGGCTCAGTTCTGTTAACAGAACTACCAATTCTTCCTCATTGTTTCCAACTTTTGCATTCCAGTCACCAATAATTAATTCATCATGATTGCATGTTTGATCAATTTCAGACTGCAAAAGTTGGTAGAAATCCTCAATCTCCTCTTCTTTGGCTTTAGTTGTTGGGACACACACTTGAATAATAGTGTTAACAGGCCCTTCTTGCATGTGCATGGACAGTATCCTATCACTCAGAACATTGTATTTTAGGATAGACCTTGAAATTGTCCTTTCAATTATGAAAGCAATACCGTTCTTCCTCAGTAATTTATTCCCAGCATAGTAGATCATATGACTATCTGGCCCATGCCAGTCCCTTTCATTTCACTAACGCCTAATTATTCCATGAAGCCGGACTCTGAAGAATGTGGCATCAAGAATGAAGGAAGATTTACATGATGGGATACTATGCAGGAGTAATAATTTTGAAAGTAACTACTTGGGAGGGACTGGGGAAAATTATGCTAAGTAACTCGGGTCCATAAGGATAAATACGGTATAAGACTATAGGTTAGAAACAGAAATATAACTAGTAAAATGAGTATGAAGATCCAAGGAGGGGACGTGTGTAGCAGAGGGGTGAGGATGGGCAGGGGGTAATCATAGGGTTGCACAATTTGATACGTAAAGGAAATGGGAGAGATCTAGTGTGAAAAACAATGTATACAAGGAGCGCTGGTGGCCTAGTGGCAAGAAGCTACACTGCAATCCCAGAGGTAAGGGTTTGAATCCACCAGATTTTGCTGTAGGAGGGGCAATCTCCTGTACTAGTCAGATCCAATTTGACAGTAAACACACACACACACACACATAATTTAAAAAAATATTTAAAAAACTTTAAAAACCCAATGTATACGAACTTTGTAAGTAAACCAGTAGAAAGTATGATAACTTTATTAAAAAATACTAGAGGAAGACTTATCAAAAACCTGTTATGTAGATGATACAACCATGCTTGCTGAAAAGTGAGGAGGACCTGCAGAGCTTGTTGCAGAAGATCAAAGACCACAGCCTTTAATATGGATTACATCTCAGTATCAAGAAAACAAGAGGTCCTTATCACTGGTCCAATTAGATGGAAAAGAAATTGGCCAGGTTTTAATCTTACTTCAATCTACAAACACCTTTCATACCAGCAGTCAGGAGAGAAGTAGACTATCGCTTTGGGGAAGGCTGCTGTCAGGGACCTTTCCAAAATACTGAAGAGGCAAGGATGTTAGTTTGAAGACTTAGGCACTCCTGATTCAGGCCATGGTCTTTTCAGTCACTTGCTGTACATATGAGAACTAGACAGTGAATAAGGATTACACAAGAATTGATTCCTTTGAGCAGTAAGTAGTGATGGAGGAGAGTACCAAATAGCCCATGGACTGCTAAAAGAACAGGTATGTCTTAGAAAAGGTGCAGAGTATATTCTTGGAGACATGGTTGACAAAGCTTCATCCCTCATACTTTGGACATGCTGCTAGGAGGGGCTGGCTATTCCTTGGAAAGATATGCTTGGAAAGGTAGAGGGTCAGTGAAAGAGGAAAACATTCAATTAGATGGATTAGGGGGAGGGAAAGAGATGGATTGACATGGTGATTTCAGCAAGGGACAAGTCTATCAGAGATGGTAAGGATGGCACAAGATAGGGCAGGATTCAGATCTTTTGTTCAGAGGGTTGCTATGAGTTGTACTTGATTCTAATATGCCAACAACCACCTCCACCACCATCAAGAAATGTGTCAGGAGTGAGTGGTATTGTGGCTAGGCTCCCATTAAGCACTTATTGGCAGAGCCTTCTAACACTTGACCAAACAAGAGACAGAGGCTAGGCTGATGGTTCAAGGCCAGAGGAAGGCCTGCCTCTGGGCAAAGCTGAGACGCTATCCTGACCAATTAACTATATCCTGAGTTATTCCTAAACTTGAAGTGTTACTTCCTTTTGAGTTCTGTATGGCTACTCCTAACAAATTTTTAAACCCAGCAGTGGGTGATGGAAAGGATGGGTAAGATCAGAATTGGCAAAAGTTGGAACAGAGGAGCTATGTACCCTCTGCCTCATGGTAATCAGTTTTAGGATGATGCTGATCTTGATTCTCTAGATTCCCTTAGAAGTTCGATGAGGACATCACCATGACATTTTACTGGTACTTCATGGGATTCTGTTAAATTGAGAAATTCAAGTACTATACCCAGTACCATTCCTGTTATTAGCAGCCTAGCAGAGATCAATGACTGTTCTTTTGATTTTTTTATTCTCTTTCACTATTTTCTATATGCAGGTGCTGTTAACTGGAGACTGTCTACTGCATTCTCTAGCAGAAAATAAAAACTGAGTAAAAGTAGAGCAGATACAAATTAAAAATCCTGGGATTTGCTTTTCTATGAAAGAGAAGCCAGTAGAATTGGTCTGTGATCAGGCATTCTCTGGTCCACAATTCCTTGGTCCAACCAATCAGTGGTTGGTGTGTTTATAATTGTTAGGTATCTGTCGCTTTCCAAATTTTAAAATGGTGTTTATAGGCTCAGATTTCATTAAATCTCAAACCAAATCTATCCACTGCCAGCAAGTCTCTTGACTCAGTGAATTTGATAGGTTAGACTGCACCACAAGTTTACGAAGGCTTTAACTTTTATGCAAGCAGACTACCATGTATTTTTCCCATACATGACTGGTGAGTCCAAGTGCCCGAACTTTCAGTCAAAATCAAAGCACTTAACTATGGTATCTCCAGGGATTCTGTCACTACAGAGTAGTGTGAATTTTTCCTTTAGACTAGGTGCCTGACTGGTTATGTGCTTGCTTTCCATGGCCCTTTAAAGAATCACATTTACAATTTTGTTTGAAAAAGGCAAGTGTTTCTGTGCATAGAGAAATAAATAGTAGCTTGGGAAATCTTTATCACTATTTCTAAAGTGCTTTATGAAATAAATTGAGAAAGGAAATCATTTAAGTCTGATTTGCTCTTAAGCAAAATGAATGAGAAATGCAAAGAAATCTTAACCATAAATAAAAGGCAACAAAAAAGTAAGTCCTAATTAATGTAAGTCACAAAATTTAAGATTTGTGTAAATTTACTTCAGGCTGGTTGATCATCTAAGGTGGAATGTATGTGAAAATGACATGAATTAGGTAAATACAAAGTGTCAATTTACTTTGCATGAACACCAACTGGTACCGCTTCAGTGGGAGGGAAAAATTAAAAATGACATAAGATTCTTTGTTGTTAGGTACCTTGAGGTCAGAGCTGACTCACAGCTGACCTCCTAGGATTTCAGAGGCAGTAAATTGCCCATCAGTCTCTTATGGAACAGCTGGTGGATAATAACCATTTGCCTTTGGGTTGACAGCCTAACTCCTTACTAAGCCACCAGACACACCAGAACCCACAGTTGTTTAGGTGACCCGGTTTCTCTATTTAGAAGGACCTTTAAATATTTCTACCCTAAGAAATAAAGTATACAAAACCCTACAATTATCGCCCATCTTTTAAAACTTAAGGTAATTAAGAGAACAAAGAATTCCAGAGTGTGCATTAGGTAATAATAGGTGTTCAGGCTGTAAGCATTAGCTGGGACAGATTTAGCTAACCATCCCTTGAAGACCGCCTAGGGAGGCCAAGTGCTTAAATATGTCTTGACTGAAGAACAAGCAAGTGAGATGCTGTTAAGGACTGAACTGTGTCCTTCAAATAATGTGCTAAAAATCCTAACCCCTAAAGTGGTTATGATTCCACTGGGAATACATTTTGTTAATGGGATAATCTGAGTGTAGGGTGTTTGAACTGAGTCTCTTTTTGAGTTATATATGAAGCAAGCAATGATGGGCAAAAAAGGTCTCAGGCCTCCAAGAAACAAAGTTTTCCGCAGAGCAGACAGTCTTCTATAGCCATCAGGACTTCTAGCCTCCTAAATGGTTAAAAAACAAATTTTCATTTGTTAAAGGCACCCATTTGTAGGAGGATGTCTGTTATAGCAGTACCTATTCATCTTTTAGCTCAAATTCTTTGGATATTTATTGAGTACCATTTTTCTGGGCAACACTGGATTAGTGTTGAGAAGCTTGATTTAGCCTAATAGCTTGCCTCTGGAAACCCTATGAACCTGGAGAGAGGATGAAAGGCACCCAAGCGTCAAGGACTCTCCTTCATAGGGTCGCTATGAGTTGCCTGTGACTTGACAGCACTTAACAATAATATCAACACAGAGAAAGAGATCAGCTGACTCAGTGGACAGAAAGGGATGCTACCAAGCCAAAGGTGGGTTACTTTTAATCCGCAGCCCTTGGGCCTGTCTTTTTGTTCAGATATTCCTCTAGGTCGCATAGCCCTGGTGTACAAATTGCCATACCATGGTCACTTGTGGTTGCTGTGAGGCTTAACACTGCGACAATGATGTGTCAAATGCGTTAATGGCTGGTTACCCAATGAGGACAGAGTGGGGTGGAGCTCCCGGATTAAAACAAGCTTGGAAGGAGGAGTGGCATCCTCTTCCATAATAGCTTGCTTCTGAGACCCTATGAACCTGGAGAGAGGATGATAGGCACCCAAGCGTCGAGGACTCTCCTTCATAGGGTAACTATGAGTTGCCTGCAACTCAAGAGCACTTAACAACAACAACATATATAATTAGGGTTTTTTGTTTGGGGAGGGGAGTAATGAGAAATGACAAAGAATCTATCAGATTACTGACCCCTGGCAAAAGGACTTAAGAGCAAATCAGAATAGGCTTACACAGGGCAAAGCTTGGAGTAATTTGAGCAATGATAATGGCAATGAATTGAAATACATGACATTTTAATGTGTAAGTTCATGATACTCAAGAAATCTCACTGGCTTCAACTCTTGATTACTACCAGAAACAAGTCATTGAAAAAAAATCAGAGAATAGGCAGGGGGTGGGGGAAATCTAAATACCTGTTTAACATACTTAAGAGGTAACTAGATACTTGTTATGAGAGAATTTCTCACTAGAGGTATTTCAACTGAAAAGAATGTAGAGTACTATATAACCCTTAGAGAAATCAGGTAATGATCTTTAGTGGCTAGCTATCATCAAATGATCATTAGGAGCTAGCAAAAATTACATACCTTCTAACGGAAGCAAACATCTGTTAAATGCCCCCAATAGGGATATAATCCACAAACTATAATGTAGGAAATTCTAAGGGTTAAAGAAAATTTTAAAAAGAAAGCCTATTATAGATTCAAAGACAAGGGACATGTCAACTTGTCAGCTACTAAATGATGTGGGTCTTATTTGGTTCCAGATCCAAACACTGTCGATAGGGTGTTACACTGTTAACCCAAACCCTGTGCCCTCTGATAATTCAACTCCACCAGCAGCTATGCAGGACAAAGTTGGGCAATGTCCTAAAATTTATAGCCTCAAAAGCTGTTGGAGGGTCAGCTATGAACTGGTTCCAACTCTACAGAATGAGTGAAGAGTTATTAGGTGATATAAAGAGATTCTTAAATTTACTTTAAAATAGCTGAAGGGATGGATAAGAACATAAACGTAGTAAGTTACTGAACTGAATGTGAAAATGTTGGGGGAAAAGAGTGTGTCTGAGTGCCACTGGTCAGTGTGAACTGTGCCGGGAAGATGTGGATAAACCAAGGATGCTTAGCATATGTAGGACTCAAGTGACTCCAGGGCCAAGAAATGAGGATCTAAAGGGCAATTTCAATTAATACTAATTTGATTTTAAGGCAATTACCCATTTAGGAAACTTACGGTTTTTAATTTTTTGTTACAGAATCCTTCAACAATACCAAAAGACCAGTTTTCCAGAAAAAGAATCAACATCAGACTTTTTTGACTTATGCCATTGACTTTGGCTCCATCTTATTCAAGACCTCTGAACCATGAGGGCCAAGTGGAGAAAAAGTCAATGTGTAGGCTGAAGCATGAGAAAAAGGAGGCAGAAGTTGAAATGTTAGGGCGTGCACCTACAGACATAGTGGCAGGATAGAATGCCATAGGCTGGGAATGCTGGTACAAATTTGACTGCAAGCTCCTGTCTAGAACTTCTGACTTAAGGGACCTGGAGTTACCATCACCAATCACTATGAACACCTCTGAGAAGCCCATTTTTCCTCCTTTGAAACTAGCCCATTTTTGATGTTGCTCTGGATCCGAGACTAATTCTATGCTTAGCATACACAATGAATCAGCTCTTCTGCTGTCTTAGCTAAAGAATAAAAAGACTCCTCACATTTGTATTTTATTGCTATCTCTTTATCCTTAGCCCAACTGGTCACAGTTTAAGAGCCTGTGACTTAAGTGGGGTATATTGTTTTTCTCATTGCTCTGTTGTCACCTATTGTTTTCTATTTACTGATGATCTCACTTAAATGGAACATACAATGCATAGAGGTTAAAGTTTACCAGAGATTATCAGGGCCAGGGATGGGTGTGATCACCTGTAATTATTGTTTACTTCAGTGTTCAAACTGTGTGAAGTTTCTGATCTGCTGTGGTAAAAATAAATTTGATGGTCCATTGTATTTACTTCAGAAATGCCCATTCCATTTGATTCTGTAATTGTTAGAGTAAGACCCTTTTCATGTGATTTACAGTGATGTACATCACACTAGCTCCTCCTTTATTAGGGTTTGTTTTCACTGATTCCTACATTCAGAACTCAGGGGGAAAAAAAATAAAGGGTGGTGGTGGTGGTGAGAAACCTTTTTAAAAAGACAGCCTTAGAATTGAAGAGAATAAAGGCATAGTGATATCTGAAACGGTGAAGGGTTTATTTTCCAAAATTTGTCTTTACTCCAAATGAAGCCACCCCACAAAATTATCATTTAAGGTAGCTTTATAATGAAATGCAGATCAAATATGGGGGAAAATGTTAATATTTTATTCTCTCTAGTAACTGATGCACCAATAAAGGATATACTATTATGCTGTACTACAAACGTCAATATCCTGACTGAAAAAGGCAAAAGAACTATTAAAGGAGACACCATTAAATGGGTGGTCATCAGTTTGTTCCTGGAGTCCGGAAATCCTGAACTATTTATTAGATAAAAGAATGATAAAAAAATGTTCCACTTCTCAATTTGTGATGGGTATACAGAGCAATCTCATGCTTACAAAATATGAGTATTTAGAAGTGCCATCACATCTAAGGGGGGGTGGGGGGAAATTGTGCGATCTCAACTACAAAGCTAAGTCTGGCATGGGGCTGCCATGAACTGGAATGGCAATGTTAGCTTTTTTTGGTAGTGAGTGTTGGCCAAAGACTGTTACTGGTGAATCCATGTGGAAGCTGTGTGTATGACCATACTGTACCTGTACTTGGTAAAATGCCAATGTAACAAGTTGATGATATAATTATGAAAAATGAATGATAGGATTGCAAAGTAATTTTTTGATGAAGTCTATTTTCTTGGCTAATGTAGGAACATTCCAAACTACACTTAAAAAACCATAGAGTTCTAAATTTAGAATACCAATGTTAAGTTATCCTTAGATGGTAATATAAAGTTTACGTACAAAATCTTAAAGACAATTAGGAGTCTTTATCTTTGTAAAAACTAAGCCACCCAGGTTTTGGAGTGGGGGAGTTGCCTCACTGCTTGTGTTGGGGCACGTTTTTAGGGAATAGTAGTAAGCCTCATGTACAAGTCAAAAACATAAGGGACCTCAGCTACTGACAGGAACTCAGGAAATTATATTTTATATATGCCATATAACCTTCTGGAAAAAAGTGAGGTAGGAAGCCAAGTATATAACTAAGAGAGGCAACTCCAGTGAAACATATACATCTTTTGAGCAGGGCAGTGAAGTGATCTCACCTACTTTAAAAAAAACTGATCACTGCAAAGTGGATTAGGGGAGAAGCGAGGAATCGCAGCAATGAATGAACATTTAAAAAAAAAAAGTGAACTGGGGGAGAGAGGGGGGAAAGCGCAATAATGAATAAATGATAATACAACTTTTCTGTACGCTTTCGTAATCAATCAGTCTTGGCTAGCAAGGATGTTTGTGCATGAGGAAAAACCGGTTAAAACTTGCAGTGATTTATACAAATAGTATAATAGTGATTTAAAGTGATAGGACTGGAGATGGTGATTCTTGATGTATTTTGAAGGTTCATAATTTATAGATTCTTGGAATAAGCGTAAACAATTTACTGAAATTACATCATTTAAGAAAAGAACAAAGCAAGAGAAACCAGAAATTCCCTTTGGAAAGTTAACATTTTACCACAAAAAGGAGACTCTACTGGGCATGTTGCCAGGAAAAGGCCAGTCCTTGAAGGGCATCATGCTTGGAAAGGAGGAGGGTCAGCACAGAAGGCGACCCTGGATAAGTGGACTGACACAGTAAGTAGGGTAATGAGGGTAGGTGTGTCAGAGACAATGAGATGGGCTCAGACCTATTGTGCAGAGTCACCATGAGACACAGGTGATACCAGTATCACCACCACCAACCTGAAAAAGAATTTTCGTTTTTTGCCTCTCAAAGCTGGTTTGTGTATAACACAACTGTGTTATTAACGCAGCTTGACTGGTAAGCAAAATATTTTTGTTTGTGCCCTTCCTCGGGCAATTCTGGATTTTTAACATAAAGGCCAATTAGAGCTGCTAAGTATCTTCTAGTCAATCATAATGAAAGATAATGTCATACACTTTGTAAGATCAACTTGGTGAAAACTTGTGGCTACAACTTATTTTGAACCTGAATCCCAAGTTATTGCATGAGTGTTAAATGGTAAACTTCCCACATGATAATAACTATAAATAATTTACACTGAAACATTTTAATCATTTCTTATATTACGTTTAAAAAAGTGTATTATCTGTATTTCATATAATCATTTATGAATTTCACTTCTAGATATTACGCCAAACAATATAGAAGGTGGCATTGCATCTGATAATGTCTAAAACTGTGTTCTTAAAGGCAGAAATTCTAAAGATAAGTCACTTTCTGCTTCTACAGTCTGTATGTGACAATTGCAGGAGAGATTTTGGGACAAAGAAGACACAGAAAAGGACATAAGTTTCTAGGCTGCCCAACTACTACTTCAGGATTTGTTAACAGACAAGAATTTATCTCAATTACAGTAATGTTTTGCTCCTTGGAGCTGAAAGCAGCTTGAAATAGTAGCCCTAATTTTATCGCAGGTATGTTGAGATTCTTTGAAGATCTCAAACTGAAAATGGGTGAGGCTACCTGAGGGAAAAATACCTCTCTGAAACAGACTTGCTAACTTCATTGTACCAGCTCTTCCAAACTGCAGGCCAGTATTGGGAAAATTTCTCCAACTGGTTAGGTCAGGTAACCAGGAAGTATTAATCATGTAACATTCTTAAAGCAAAATTTCAGAACCTCACCCCTAAAATGTGAGTTTAAGATGTTTCTCATATTTATTTTTTTTTTGAATCCACAGTGGATTAAAAGAACAACCAAAGATGTACGAGTACCAGCTACAGAAACCATAAGGTAGCCAAAAAAAATATGCCTTAGGGAAGGGAGGAGAAGAGTGTCCACAATTACCTTGTTTTAAAAGTTGTATCTAAGAGAGAGGAAGCTTCTCCATCCCATTTACCCACAAGGCACAGCTGGCTTGCCTTCCAAGGCTTCACATTGAAGGGCTCCATGATTAACTAGAAGAATCTTACAACATAGACTCTAGGTCTATGACTGACTACTTTCAATGCGTGCTTGAGACAGTTTTACCCTTTGAAAATATGGCTAATTCAGCACAAAGCAATACCACTCTTTAATACATTGTCCTTCCTCTCCCACCTTTAACATGCAGCTGGAAAATGACAGGCTAGGGATAGAACACTGTGAACTTTGCACTGTTGGAATTTATCAGTCATTAAATGATCATTAGCTAACAGTCACTAAATGGACACATTAAGGAAATTATATATAGAATACTGCAAAAACACAGTAAGACTGAAGTTTGCCTATTTCTGCTCAGGAAGTCCATTCATTCCCAAGCGTCATGATGTTTTCCTTTCTGCTCCAAAATTTACTATTACTGTTTCTCCTCCTTCTGATCTTCCTTTTGTTCCCCGGTGCCAGAACTTCCAGAGCCTTCTCGTTCAGATGCCATCTGTTAAGGAAACATTGTTAAATTATAAAAAGCAGCAACCACATATTCTTCACCTATTCCATTCTTCTTCTTCTCTGTCTTGTACATTACTAGTAGTTCCTGGAATTCTATCCTTTTGACCCCAACCCCTGGCTCAAGAAATCAAAAAAGCAAGAACGTTTCAACTAATACTTCCAATTCCACAAACAGCTATGCAAGGAATAAATCACTGATAGCTGCAATCAAAAGCAGTTGAACATCAAGTTAAAAGCAAAATTTACATAGTGGAACCCTTTAACTTGTACCTTTTTGTATGCCATTTCAAAGAGCTTCAAAGATGCCTGCTGAAGGGAGGATGCTGCCTGCCTTATGTTTTCTCCTGTTTCACTGTCTTTTCGAGCCAGGAGTTCTCTCATTTTGGAAATCTCTTCTTTTAGCTTGTTGCACTTAGGAAAGAAAAAGGAAAAATTTCATTTTTCTTTTTTTTTTTGCAATCACAAGAGGCTTTACTGACGAAGCTTCGGGACGACTTGTATCTCACGCAGGAGACAGGGAAGTCGACCAAAAATTTCATTTTTCAAAGTCTACCCCTCCATACCACGTAGCTGTCATATTCAGAAACATTTTTTTTTACTATGAAGAGAATAAGAGCAACGAACTTCACTAATAATCATGGCAATGCCTCCCAGCTTCTTAGCATTTAAAAACAGGACTAACCTCATCAGCAGGCAATTGGTCCTTGAATTCTTCCATCTTGGTTTCTGTGTCATGAATAATTCCTTCAGCCATGTTAATGGCCTCAACGCGTTCCTGAGAGAGATTAAAATTTAGTATGAACAAATACTTCCCATCAACATAGTGTTCAGAATGTCCACACTGGGCAAGACTATTGCTGTGATATACAAAGTAAAAGGGAGATATCTGTGTGGCACAGGACAGCTTTAACGATCTGAGCTAGATTTTGTAATATGAGAATTTTGGTAAGGAAAGGAATAAGAAAAGCATTCCAGCATAAATTATGATCAAGGAGGGCTAAAACTTGGGACAATTTCAATCCTACATGCCCAAACTCCAAGCTTTACATAGAAGCTCGGCAATGAAAAGGCTGAAGAAAAGTAATCACCTTCTTTCGTCGGTCTTCCTCAGCGTATTTCTCTGCATTTTTAACCATATTCTCAATATCATCTTTGCTTAATCCACCAGAAGATTGGATCACAACTGTAGAGTTCAAAAGAAAATTACTTTCTGGCTAAGTTATATTCTTTTATCCCATTAACAAAGGAAATTATTCCTGCTCAGGTAGTCAATATTGACAAAATTATGATAGATTATCTTGTTTTACAGTAAGCAAGAAAGAAGCCAAAGTTCTGAAATACATACACAAAAGCTAACTGGTTTCCCACAGAAATGGACAGTAATTTGCCTAAAGTCAGGGGAAATGAATATACTTCCTAATGTAAATCTTCAAACAATGGAAAAGGAGCATTTTCTGAGGATGGAGTAGGGGAAGTCATGTAAAACCTAGAGACTTTAGTTCTTAGGGACAACGTCTGATAAATAAGTGGACTTACTCTGTTGCTCACGTCCTGTGCCCTTATCTTTGGCAGAAACATGTACAATTCCATTAGCATCAATGTCAAATGTAACTTCAATTTGAGGGACTCCACGAGGGGCTGGGGGAATCCCAATCTAAAACAAAAAAACCCAGAAATAAGCTCTGCTTACAGTGCTACATTTTTTAAATCTATACTGGTTTTCTGGAAGAATTCACTTGATTTGTAAAGTACTATGAGAACATTGTATTGTGTGCACAAAATTCTCAGTGTAGTGTAAATATTATTTAGAAATTTTATTACTATCTGAAACAAAGTGAATCAGCAAGTCTCCCTACAACAAACACTTCAATTAACTAAGAACCAATATGCAATGCAGATTAGAAACTAAGGAGGGTGTGCCTTTTTCCCCCTTCCCCCATAAATTCAGCTATCAGGAGAAACCAAGAATTCCTCCCAGCTATCCCTGTTTCTGAATACTTTCTCAGGTTCTTTAATGAATTTCTAAAGCAAAAAGGAACAAGGAAGATTTTCAGATAAAGACTGAAGCCACTCATGAATCAGTTTCTCTTCATGCCTTCTTTAAGAAAACATAGCATGTATTTATGTAGATAAGTGCTTTACATAGTCTAACTTCACATAGAGATTAAAGAGAAAAATATTCATACTTCAAAATACATACCAAAGTAAACTGACCAAGAAGTTTGTTATCTCCAGCCATCTCTCTCTCACCCTGGCATACTTTAATCTCCACTTGTGTCTGTCCATCAGCAGCTGTAGAAAATACCTAGGAAGGAAGGAAAGAAACTTTCTGTGTTAGTAGTTTAATGATAAACTACTCCCTTTTTGCAAACAAAATGCAAACCAAAAAGAAATTCACATCCCAACACACACTATGTTTAAAACAAAGGCCTAAGTCTTTGCAAGGAGTAAGAGTAGGAGTAGCACAGCAAAACAGCTTATAGTACTACAGTTTGAGTTAAGCCAATGCATTTTACAAGAGATGCAGCATTATCACATAGGTTCAAGGAGTTGTTAAAGAAAAAGATGCCGAAAGATGGTCATCTGGAGAAAATGTGCCTGGTTGTGCTCAGTATAAGGAAGTCACCACACATATTTCTCTTCAGAATGATGTGTTGTCAAATACATCACTGCACAAATAAAGCAGTCAACTTTTCAAGGAGAAACAGGAAAACAAAAAAAGACAGGGAAAAAAATCAGGAAATACCTCTGAACACAAGACCAGTCATCCCCAAACTGCCTTGCTTTGTATCTTAAGATCCATTCACTATACTTCAATCAGCCACAAGATAAGCACACCCACACTTGGGTCACTTTCCCCTCCACTGTCATTAAAAACAGAAGAGTACACAAAACAGTCCCAAATACTTGGGTGTCTTGTGGCAAATTGTCTTAATCCTATGAAATAGAGTACTGATGCTCACTCTTCCTGCAACTGCTACTGCTGGGTATCAAGAACTTTCTGAGGAACAAAATGTGACATACTCTTGTGATGTCTGTTAGTATATACTGGTTCATTTTTAAATATTGTGTCTATATGTGTGAGTCTCAGTTATCTAGTACTTCCCTAACAGACATTTTTTCTGTCTCTCTCTGTATCTCCCAAACAATGATCCAGTTAATACAATGAATACACTTAAATAAACACACCTATTGTGAAGTTAAAAAAAAAAAGTGACTCTCAATACCCACAAGTCACTGGTTTGGATGAGTAAATGCAAACAGTTTTCTGGAAATGTCTTAAGTGGTTGCTATCATATCCATCACAGAACCTAGTATCTTTATGACAAGAGAGGCAGAATGGTTCTTACCTGGCTCTTCTTGGTTGGAATAGTGGTGTTCCTGTTAATAAGTTTTGTAAAGACACCACCCAAAGTCTCAATACCCAGAGAAAGCGGAGTGACATCCAAGAGCAACACATCGGTGACATCACCAGCCAACACACCTCCCTGAATGGCTGCTCCAATGGCCACAGCCTCATCAGGATTAACAGCCTTGCTTGGGGATCGCCCAAAAAGATCCTGCACAGTCTGTTGTACCTGAGCATTAAGGATAAGGAAATACAAAATTTAAGGTTTCCAACTAAGATTAAAGACAGGCTATACAGGCTGCAAAGCAAGAACTGCACTTTCAACAGGATCTGTGCTCAGTCATTAATTTTCTACACATTTGTCTTTTCAGAATGATGTGTTGATAAGTAAAATGCATCACTGCACAAATCTTTGTTGAAGAGATACAATTAGAAACCCTAGGCATTATTCATATACTGAACTTCCAAAAGATCCTTTTAAAACTATTTAGTACCACGGTTTTAAGCTCTCATCACAAAAATGGCTTTATCCCCAAACATTCTGTAAGATGCTATCTTTTAGACATTCTGTCTTCCTTTATCTCTTTTCTATACCCTTGAATTTTATAAAAAAGGGGCTGAAACTCTTAGGGAAGCATGAATTTCTCTTTCAAGTTGCCCTGACAGAATGGGGCAACACATTCATAATTCTCTACACCACTACAAGGTCAGGATGAGCCAAACCAAACTTGATGGCAATGGGCATAAAGAAAGCATGTGTTGGTGCTCTCTGTGCCACAAATGTTATAGGTACTATGGTGTTGAAAACTTGTTTTGCTCGGTGAAAGGATACTGCTAACTACAGAGACTTTTTTGCACTTGTACTGTTAGACTGAACCTGGATTTCACGGTTTGGTATCCTTTACCCCCACCTGTTTCTCTAATAACAACTGTGAGTAAAAAGAGGTAAAGTGGAGCCTGTGTGGTTATTTACAAAAGAGTATCGTACCCAGTGATTAGTGCATGAGCCTGGGGGCCCAGGTATGACTGCCCAGGACTGTGGATGTTAAAGGGAACAGTTCGACTTGGTGGAGTTAGCAGAAGTAAGACCTGGCTGTCCCTATGTTATCTTTGCTCCTTTTACAGGTACTTACCTTGGGCATCCTAGTCATTCCACCAACAAGAATCACTTCTCCTATATCGCTTTTATTGACTTCAGCATCCTGCATAGCTTTTTGGCATGGGGCGATAGTTCTCCTGATTAAGTCAGTGACAATCCCCTCAAACTGAGCACGGGTCAATTTCATGTTCAAATGCTTCGGTCCAGAAGCATCCATTGTGAGATATGGCAAGTTGATGTCAGTCTGGCAAAAGGAATGGTTTAACTGAATGTCAGCAAGCACAGTAGAGATGCTTGAGTTTATTATTTACATTCAACTAAATAGCATACATGAAATGTGGAAAGGCCCAAGGCAGGTTAGACAGTTTAATCAGATCTAAAATTATTAAAAGGAGCCCTGATATCACCAGGGATTAAGTGCTTTACTAGCTGTTCTTTGGGAGAAAGATAAGGTGGTCTTCCAAGATTTATAGCCTTGGAAACTCTATGGGCAGTACTACACAATTATACAGACCAGTGAGTTTTATGACCAGTGGTTTTTAACAAAGAATAGACAAGCTGGGAATATCCCAGCTCAAGAGACAGAGAATCATAATGCCACTAAACATGCATTCAGCATCAATAAGTGTTCATCTCTATGCATTTGCCTTGTCTAGGTATTGCATACAGAGCACTATTAGCAAGGTTCATGATCTATAACATATAAATGGGTTCATATAAAACTTCTTTCGTGTTTGTCTTAACATTAATAGTGTATTTTTAAATTTATGGCCTTGGAAACCTTTCAGGCAGTTCTACTCTCTTCTACAGGGTGCTGTAAATTGGAATCAAGTCATTGCCAATGGGTTATAGAAAATCAACAAGCAATACTATTCTCAATTGACAGCCTGGAAATGGAACCAGAGTTCAAAGTATTCAACACTGGACTGAAAGTCTCAGAGTGAAAGGCTAGAAAAATGAAAGGCATTCAAATTTTGGATGGGCTTATAAGTATATTCTGCAAAATAGCAAAACACAAGGTCAACATACAAAAAATCATATTCTTCTACACCAACAAAGAGAACATCAAAAAGGAGGAAAAGACCAAACAAATGAGTAAGCAAGCAAACGAAAACCATTGACAACAGGTCCCCAAATGTTTATGAATCTAACCAGGGACATAAACTTATTCCAAGAAGCCAAAATGGAAAACCACACCATGCTCATGGATAGGAAAATTTAAACGTGAAAATATCAATATATTTTTTATTAGTGATAAAGTCCTGATACATGCTAACAGATAAACATGAACCAAATAAACACGTGAAATCAGACATAAAGGGAGAAACACTGTATGATCTCACTTATATATGCAATACACAGACACAACAGTTGTAGCAACTAACAATAACAAAGCCAATTCCAAGGGAATTCTTTAACCAGATGGACAAACCTTATAAAGAAAAGAAAGTGTCCGATTAATCGAACTCAAAGCCTACTATACAATCATAACAGTCACAATAGCCTGGTACTGGTATAATATTTAGATCAATGAAACAAAACTGGGAATTCAGATTCAAATCAATCTACCATGAGACATCTAATCTTTGACAAAGAGCCAAAGCCTGCTAAATGGGGAAAAGACGGTGCTAAGAAAACTGTCCACCTGTAGAGAAAATAAACCAGGAGACATACCTCATATAAACAAATTCAAAATTATTATGTAAATTAATCTGATTTTTACTCGTTACCTTGTATCCTGTCACTTTGCTTAATCTTTCTATCCTAGTTTTTCTCATGGATTGTGAAAGAAAAAAAAAATAGGTACAGCACTTAATTAGATGCTGTGGAGTCAGCTCCTGCAACTCTATGTAAAACAGGAGAATCCACTATGCAATTATCACAATATGCTATGTTTAAACCTATTGTTCTGCAGTCACTATGTCCATTCATCTCACTGAGGGTTTTTCCTCTATCTTGTCTTTTATCACAGACTGACTCTTGATACAGTCTGTGAGACCACTGCTATTGCTGAGAAGCATTCTGGTTATACTCCAAGACAAATTTGTTCATTTGGAATTCCATGGTATTCAATAATGTTTGCCAATACTACATTTTTGATCTGTCCATTCATTACACATACTGCACATAAATAATTGAAAATGCCATGGCTTGGGTCAAGTGTACCATAATCATCAAGGTATTATCTTTTCTCATGAGTAAAGAGTCCTTGGCAACAATGTGTCCATAGCTGCTTTTGTGATGAATGTGAATCTAAAATGGAAATCCCTGACAATTTCAATCTTGTCTATTTTTATAAAGCTGCTGCTTACTGCTCTAAGTAATTGTGGGGATTTTCATGTTGTAACAATGCATAAGGAAAGAGAATTTTTGAGCTTTATCCATGTCTTCATTTTCAACAAGAAAGGTTTTATTATCTGAACATTCCGAGCTGTTTATTTATGAGTCTGCCAATCTGTGATGCTGGTTTTTTTTTTAAAAATATAATCCAGCTTCTTGAAATTATTTGCTCAGCATATAAATCAAAACAGTATGGTGAAAGGACAACACTGACGCAACTCTGTTAATTTTAAACCATGCAGAATCATCTTGTTCTGTTCAAACAACTGCTTTCTCATTTCTGGAATTCCCATTCTTCTCAATTTTATCAATAAATTATTGTGATCCAGAATAAAATGCCTTTGCATAGTCAATAGACCATAAACATAACTCTGGTATTCTTGGCTTTATGCCATATTATTGGGGACAATGCCAGGGGCCCTAATACATGGCACAAATAGAATACCAAACAAGTAAAAAGGCTCACCAAGAGCAGAAGATGAACTAGAAAAACAGATCTTCCTAAAGAGAAAAACATTAAAAAACTTCTCCTGAAGAGAATCTATAGACTAGGAATGATATAATTGACAAAGCACTAATTTCTAAAATTGATAGAAAATATCAACACTTCAATAATGATAAAAACAATCTAATTAGAAAATTCAAAACCTTAACAGCATAAAAAATTGGATTAAAAAAAGAGGCAAAGGGTAATTCATCTTTAGGTGGGTAACAAATACAAGAGGAAACGTTTGTGATTATTAGCCACTGTTGTTACGTGTCACTGAGTTGGAACAAATCCATAGGTGACCCTCCAGCAGGCTCGCAGAGCACCTGGTGCCTTTGGGTTGGCAGCACAGTTCTTTATCACTAGGCGAGGGCTTTCTTTCATTAGCCCTTAGAGATGCAAATCAGAGATCACATCAGCAAGATAGGCAATGAAAACCCATCCTTGCTTTAACCCACTTAAATGCTAGTGAGTGTTGAGATTAGAAATCACCCAAAAGCTGGTGGGATTATAAAACTGTACAACCACTGAGAAAAATGGTATGGAAAGAGAAACTCCATAATCCAGAGCAGTATCATTGCTAGATATAAGAAGAATACTATACGAATAGATAAATACACATTATGTTCAAGCAGCATTATACACAGATGACAGAAACTACCTCCATAACCAATATATACCATAGAATATGATGCAACAATAAAGAGTAACAAGAAATGTATGAAACACAACATGGATAAACATGGAGGAATCCATGAAGCGAACCACATTTGATGGTTTTTTTAAAAAAAGAAAGGGGGAAGGAGGAAATTGTGCAAAAATGAAAAAAATTTTTCCAAAGAGAAAGTGAACTGGGGAGCATAGAGAGGAAAATGTGCTACAAGAATGTAAATCCAAAGTCTCGGTAAACTTTAGCTAAAATCTCAATAAAAACTTTTGGTTCCAATGCGACAGGATACAACATATGAAGGAAAGGCCTCCATCCACAAATCCACACTAGTTAATGGTTACCAGGGAAAAAGAAGGAAGCCACTAACTGGAGTGTTAGTTATTAGGTGCTGCAGAGAAGACTCACAGTGAGCTTATGAACTGACCTAAACCCTTTCCTATCTTGTGCCATCCTTCTCATCTCTGACAGTATCTGAGTCCACTATTTACAGTCACTGTGTATCAACCCTTCTGACTGAAAGTCTTCTGCTGTTGTTAGGTGCAGAGTATGACTCATAGCATCGTATGAACAACAAATCTGAACCCTGTCCTATCCTGTGCCACCTTCACACTTCCTCACATACTAGAGCCTACTGTGGTAGTCACTGTGTCAATCTACCTGATCGAGGGTCTTCCTCTTCTTTGCTGACCCTCTACCCTTCCTAGCATTATGTCTCTCTCCAAGGAATAGAGCCTCTCCTAACAACATGGCTGAAGTAGGTGAAGCGAAGCCTCCTCATCCTTGCCTCCAAAGAGCTGCACTTCTGACTGCACTCACTTTAAGACCTATTTTATTTGTTCTTCTGGTAGTCCATGAGACGTCCAGTGCTTCTTCAAAGGCATCAATTATTCTTCCAACATTCCTATTTACTGTCCAGCTCTCAGATGGATATCATGTGATTGTAAAGACCATGGCCTGAATCTTTTGCTGACTTCCCCTTTTCAAATCATGATGTCCCTTCCAAGAAATAGCTCTTCCTAACAACATGCCCAAAGCTAAAAACATCTTTGCTTCCAAGAAGCACTGGCTGCACTTTAAGACGTTATCTGTTCTTTTGGCAGTCCACGGGATATGCAGTAAGTACTCTTCTCCAACACCGCGTCTCAAAGGCATCTATTCTTCAGTCATCCTCAGTCACTGTCCAGCTCTCAGTAAATACTTACCAACTTGGGTGAAGATGGCAGTAATAAACAAAGGAGAAGTCAGCATAACATGACAAAGGCAAAGGAACAGTGGAATGTACACGTGTAAAAGGCAACAAGAGTAAGTACTTCTGTAATTAGGGAGCTCAGGTGGCCAAAGTGGAAAGAAGCTGCACTGCAATCACAAAAGCACGCAGATCAAATGCACCAGCTGCTTTGTGGGAGAACGCTCAGCCATTCCTCCCTTGCAATGTGCTGCCTCTGAAAATTCCCTACAGGGTGAGCTAAGAGTTGGTTCTGACTTGATGGTACAAAGTATTATCACAAACATCACCCTGCAGTAACATTAGAAGTAGATACAAAAGAACAAATGAGAGTAAACTCACATTTGTGGGTTAACAGAATAATTTCTTCTACATACATATTTTCAAGTGCTGCAAATGACATCCAAGTGTACGTATATGTGTGTGTATCTATTTATATAAATAAAATAGGGCATAGAGGGACTGTTATGTAAACGTTGGGGACCACCATGACTGCAGAGGAACATTATATACAACAGATTGAAACCCTGCCAGATCTGGTGTCTCCACACAATTTCTTCTGTGCTTATGCTTACTGCTAGTCAGTGTCAATCTATCTCAGTAAGGTTGGTCTTCTCTTCCTCTGACCCTCTACCTTTTTAAAGTATGTTGCATTTTAAGGGACTGGCCTTTCCAGACAACATGCCCAAAGTATGTAACACAAAGTACCTCTAAGGAGCACCCTGACTGCACGTCTTAGTTTATCTGTTCTTTTAGCAGTCCATGGTATATTCAATGCTCTGCCAAAAGCACAATTCAAAGCCACCAATTCACTGTCCTTCAGGACATATAAATCAAATGAAAATACTATGGCTTGGGTCAAGTGCACTCCTTGCTCTGCAGCACTTTGAAGAGGTTCTTGACTGTAATTTGCCTAATGCAGTATGCCATTCAATTTCCTGACTGCTGCTTCCAGGGTGCTAATTGTAAACCTAAGTAAATCTAGACCCTCAACAACTTCAATCTACTCCACTTATCATTTAATGTGCCAGTGATGAGGATTTTTATTCTTACTGCTGAGATATAATCCATATTGAAAGCTGTAGTCTTTGATCTTCTTTAGTGAATGCTTGAAGTCCTCCTCATTTTCAGCAAGTTGTAGTAGTTGCAAAACAAGCTACTGATGAGTCCTCTTCTGATCCTGATGCCACAGTCTTCTTGATGTAGTCCAGCATTCTGTTGAATTACTCTTTGGAATTGGTATAAAACTGACATAAGAGTGGTGGTGGAAATTTCTTAGTCATAACTAAATATCTCAAGTTGTTCAGCCACTGGGCTTAAAGCTTAGGACATTTAGAGGACAGGCCTAAGGTAGTGCATAAAGATAATCTATATCCTATTTTGGTGAGTAGCTACCAGGACCATTTTGGGAATAGTCATCTGGAATGAAATGTGTTGTTTCTTCCCAATTAAAGCAAGGCTGAGTGAAAGAAACCATTAGTCCTGTGGACCAAGAGAACCACAGACGAGGAACCAGATGGTGCTTGGCTGTCACTAGTAACTATTCTGATTGGGCTCACAATCCAAAGTCCTGAAGAGAATGGGAGGAAAAAAGTGCCAAACAAGAGTGTTAAAATAAAACAACACACGCAGGTTTATTGGTCTAACGGAAACAGGTGGGACCCTGGAGACTATGGTGCTTAGATATCCTTCAGACCTGGACTCACCTCCAGGGATCAGCTTTTAGTCAAGCAACAAATGGGCCCAGAGGCTGAACAGGAGACTGATGAGAACCACAGTCTTTAGAACAACAATACGAGATTAAAAGTCCAGGAGCAAGGCAGCTCTGGTGGCCTAGTGGCAAGACGCTGCACTACAATCCCAGAGGTACACGGTTCAAAGCCACCAGATGCTCTGCTGGAAAAGGAGGGGGCAATCTCCTCCTGTACCAGTCAGATCTGATTTGATGGTACACGTAAAAATAATAATTTAAAAAAAAAAAAAGGCCAGGAGCAAGACTGTGAGAGGGCAGGAAGGGAAAGAAGGATGAATGGAATATATAGAGTCCAGGGATGAAGTGAAAAGAGCTGCATTTGAAGGGATTCCAACTAAAGTCATAAAACCAAATGCATGTAATCTATTCAGTGTGTTCTGTAAGATTTCACTCAGAAATTCACATAAAATAGCTATAACTTTGTAAGTAAAAAATGTTTTCAACTCCCAAAGACAGTTATAAACCATATTTAAAAAACAACTTCATTTATCTTCATAATTGAATAATCTATTGCATTTATAATATTTTGTTTATCCTTCCTTCATTCTTCAATAGATATCCGCTATTAATGCTGCCATTTATATTGGTAATAGCTGATACTCTTCTTTAAATATTTTTTATTATTACACTGCTTCTTGTCTTGTATTTATTTTAACCCCTATTCTAACTACCCTATTACAAAGTTCAGCCATCCTGTATAACAGTAGGAACAATATGTAGAATTTGACACTCCTCAATGACTAGGGATGATAGAGAATTGATGTCTTTGAGCTGTGGTGGTGGAGAAAAGTTTTGAATCTACCATGGACTGCTAGGAGAACAAACAGGCTGGTCCAGAGAAGATAAAACCAGGCTGCTCTCTGGAGGCAAGGATTCTGAAGCTTTGTCTGACATGCTACAAAGAAAGGGAGACCTTTGATGAAATGGAGTGATACAGTGACTGAGGTTATAAGGTTAAGTGTGTGAGAGACAGTCAAGTTGACACAGGATAGAGCAGGTTTTAGGGCTATTGTACATATGGTTGCTATGAGTTACAAGTGACTTGATGGCACAAAATGACAACAACAATGCTTTAAAAAAAAAGAGGTTTCACTGACAGTCAATTTGCAGTAAGCACATTACAGACTCCACAGCTTCTAGAAATACTTCTTACCTTCCCATGTGGGAGGTCAACTCAGAATTGACACAAGATCTGTTCTCAAAGAATATGGAAATGGTTTTCTGACTCAGATCTAACATGCTTTGCAAAGTGAAGCTTCGCTTCTCAAAGTGCAAACTACAAAAACAACTGAAATGCAAGTTAAGCATATGTGCCTAGAATAGTAACCCAAATAATTGGAAGGGCCAAGATGAAGCTCTATAATTCCTAACAAGAGGTGTTTTAAAGTGAAAATAATAGTTCTGAAAGCCTAAATATTCCAACAGATCAGTACTAGGGAGCTCTAGCAGAGTAGGGGTAAATGAGTTTACTGCCAACCCAACAGCAAGTGGTTCAAATCTACCAGCTTCTCTGAAGGAAAAAGGTGGGCAATCATTCTCTCCCATGTGAAACACCTCCTGCAAGGAGGGTCAGCTATGAGTGTTTTCTAATTGGATAACACCTAACAACAGGCTGCATAAAAAAAAAAAAATAATCAACACCTAGCAGTAATATCAATGCCTTTAAGAGCAAGCAGCATATGCGCTGCCATTTAGATATCAATATAATTATCTAATAAACACAATTTCTAATTTAAATGTTTAAAAAATTTCAGCTCATCTGATAAAAATGAGCTTTAAGTCCACTCAGCTTCTTTACTCATAGTGGGTTTTTTCCACTAGCCAGAAAAACTAGCTGATACCAGGCTAATTAAGACATGTAATTCAAATACACTCAGAATGAAAACATCCATCAGCGCAGCTGTAATTTTTCCATCCTACCTGCACAGATGAGGAGAGTTCACACTTGGCCTTCTCAGCAGCTTCCCGCACCCTCTGAAGTGCCATGTTGTCTTTTGTCAAATCAACTCCTGACTAGAAAGTGAAAACATAAAACCAGTATGATATTTTAAAAGAAGTTGGAATTGTTCCTTTATAACCAAGAGAAATTTCTAGCTCAAGGAGTTTTTGCAATTCCTTTTATACTACTGGACAATCAGCGTTCGATCCTTTTAACTCAGTTGCTTGTGCCCAATTTGAATAATTCAGACAAGCCACTGAACCCGAAATGCAATTAATTCACTCCCTCTAAAGGGTAAAAATAAAGCAAACAACAACCTGCGTAAATTCTTAATATTCTAATGTCTATCTACACATTAAGTACACCGGTAACTAACCTCTCTCTTGAATTCTTTTACAATATGTCGTAGCAAGGCCTGGTCAAAGTCTTCTCCACCTAAGAAAGTGTCTCCATTGGTTGATTTCACCTCAAATACCCCTTTCTGAATTTCCAAGATAGAAATATCAAAAGTTCCACCACCTAAATCATATACAGCAATGCTTTGGAGAAGAAAAAAGGGGGAGGGGAAGAGACTTTTAGAAATAAAATCTATGAGAAAGGTATAAATTTCAGTAACAAAGTGAAAGTAGAAAAATTTTCCTGCAGTTGGTGTAAGTTGTAATTATGACATTTAAATTTTCAAAATGAGATACTATCGTCTGTTTACATGTAGACCTAATAAATCGTCCCATCTGACTATCTCACCCAGAGAAATAAATTCACTTTTCTAATACATGGCTTTATCTCTGTGTCTCTGACACACACATACACAGAGGGAGAAATAAATTCCCTTTCCAAAAAGCAGTAAAACTTGTTGATTGATAAAGAGCTGAGCATGGCTCATTATGACCCTATAAACAAAAGACCTGAAGCCTTTCTATAACTATTGTCATTTCCAAAGTGCAGAGTTTTCAGAGGCATGCTGTTTAGGAAGTGGATGCTACTCCTGTTTCCAAATGAAAAACTTCTAGAGAAATTAAATATTGAAAAATATTTCCAGGGGCTCTGAACTCTTATAATAGTTAACAAAGTTACCAATACTTTTAAAAAGTGTTGTCAATGATGATTTAAACCAGAAACATTTGAATTTTAAGCAGAATATATGCAATGGCTTAATGAAAGGAGTTAGGCAGAAGAGAAACATGAATCACCCAATACTATTATATAGTATGTAGCAGTAAAACTAGTATTAGCCGAAACCATTCAATATTCAAAAACAAAGCAGGACATTTTTAGTCTTAAATACAGACCTAATCACTAGTAAGTCCAGATAATTTAGGATAAATTCTAAGGCTCTATAAACTTTGTTGCACACGTTCAGATGGCATTTACCACACAAACTTACATTTTATCTTCTGACTTGTCTAGACCATAGGCCAGAGCAGCAGCTGTGGGTTCATTAATTACCCGAAGCACATTTAATCCAGCTATCTGGCCAGCATCCTTAGTGGCCTGCAGAAAACCAAGAAAAAGAAAAATCTAGCATGTCCCCCAGTGTTGTCTCTAAATTACCATTAATTTTCATAAGAATACTAAAGGACCATACCTGCCTCTGAGAGTCATTGAAATAAGCTGGGACTGTGATCACAGCATTTTTTGCTGCATGCCCCAAGTAATTTTCTGGAAAACAAATGAAAATATAATAAAGACACTCGTTCAAAACCCTACATCCCATAAATGAGATCTCTAGTTAACGTTTTTGTAAAGTTCTTCAAGCACACACTCAGAAATGTCTTTCTCATTGTCAACTACTCATTGTTAGGCTTGAAATGGTCCCTGGTTTCCACAAGAGTTCTGATAGCCCAGGGGTAAGTAGTTGTTAACCTGAAGGCATATGGTTTGATTCCACCAGATGCTTCACAGAAGAATTTCCTCCCATGTGATTTACTGTCTCTGAAAAACCCTGATTTGATGGTACATAAGTTTCTGCAAATGGGATGCTATGAATTTTACCCAACCAGGACAAGATATATGCAGTGGGGGTCTAGCTTTCAATACAGAATATTAATGATCTACTGGGAGGGGTAGGACAATTCCTATTAGGAAAACTTAAAATTTCAGTCTGGTGGGAAATAATAACCAAGTTTTGCCATTACAGGTGCTCAGCACAAACCCACCAGTGCCTCATCTAGGGGACAATGGCAAATGGAAGTTAATGATCTCAGGGGGATCATCCATTTCCCTTGAAACCACCTTTCAACCAAGTACACTAAACTCAATTTACCTGCAGTCTCCTTCATCTTCATCAACACAAATGCTCCAATCTGACTTGGAGAATAGAGTTTTCCATGTGCCTCAACCCAGGCATCACCATTGGAAGCACGAACAATTTTGAAGGGTACGTTTTTACTGAAAGATACAAAATTTGTACTTGTGAAAACTTGTCGGTGTACCAACCATAGCAAGATTACCATGTCAGGAGCGCCCACCCTTTATCCTAGCAGCTCAGGCCAACAACAAAAATCTCTAGAATCTAATTCCTGACACGTGAAAACATTCTAATGAAGCACTAACATTCAATTGCTATTAGCAGACACTAACCCATGGGAATCTCATGCAAATTGGAAGAATGCCAGCCCATTTTTGCATCATGCCCATAATCAGCTGACTATTTTGATCCACAGGGTTTTCAGTGACTGATTTTTCTAAGTAGATCACTGGGCCTTTCTTCCAATCCAATCTCTGTTAGTTTGGAAACTCTGCTGAAATTGGCTCAGCACCATAGTAACATGTAAGTGTGCGCCTTTAATAGCCATAAACAAGATTTACCTAAACATCTACCTAGGGCTGCAGTCTATTTAAGTGGAGAGGGAAGGTAACTATGTCCTTATGTGCCTGCCTTCTATGTTCAACATTAATTTACATGGCACAGATGTGCATAATCAAACCTTCAAATAGTGTTAATAGAGAATAAAAGAGAATCTGTGACAACTTTAAAAAAAAAAAAGAAATTTGATAGCCCTGTAGCAGGGACAAGGCTTACTCTCCAAGCTCCCAATCAAAGTGCTGAATGTTTCTGTGTGGCCCTTTCAAACAAGTATATATTCTCTATTACTCACGTGTCTTTCTGTACTTCAGGGTCATCATATCGCCGGCCAATCAGACGCTTAGTGGCATAGAATGTGTTGTTTGGGTTTGTCACAGCCTGTCGCTTTGCTGGCATGCCAACAAGTCGCTCACCATCTGCTGTAAAGGCCACAACTGAAGGGGTGGTCCTGGCACCTTCAGCATTCTCCAGCACCTAAAACTCCCAAGGTAAGACAGGGAATGGGGTTCCAGTTAGCATTTTGCATCAAAAGCTTATAAAATAAAATGTATTAAAAAAGTTAAAAAAAAAAAAAAGATCAAAAACAGTACTACGCAATCTCAGAGGTACACGGTTCAAATCCACCAGATGCTCTGCTGGAGAAGGAGGAACATTCTCCTCCTGTATCAGTCAGATCTGATTTGACGGTACACACAAAAAATAATAAAATTAAAAACAAACAAACAACCAAAACAAAACAAAACAAAACCCAACAGTACTACGATGAATACTAACACAGTAATTACTATTCCAAGAAGTAGATACATCTAAGAACATTACTTTGTTTAGAACATAACCCTTGACTTTACTGAAGGAAGTTACTTGCTTCTAGCCTGTTTCTGCATCTGGCTTGATAAAAAAAAAAAAAAAGTACAAGACTGTAATTACAATAGTAATCAATAATGCGCTCTGGCTTCTTGGGCAGAGACAGGTAAGGCAGGCTCCGGGTGCTTGTGGCTTTCTCTGTTCCCCACTGGGGGGTCGGCAGAACGGACTTGCCAGATGAACTGGGGGTCTCTGGCCTAGAGTTGGCCAGTATTTGGGTATGTTTGAAAGGTAAAATACTGAAGGGCCCTCAGGACAATGTTTGGTGGCGCTCCCCAGATGAAACAAGCTTGGAAGCAGGAGTGGTATCCACTTCCATAAATAGCTTGCTTCTGGAAACCCTGTGAACCTGGAGAAAGGATGAGAGTCATGCATGCAAGTGTCAAGGACTTTTGTTCACAGGGTTGCTGGGAGTTGCCTAAGACTAGACGGCACTTCACCACCACCACCACCACTGCAAGTTGCTCTAACAAGACCTAATGGTCAGTTAATAGCAGGGCACTGAACTGATAAATTCAGTTATGTTTAACAAAATCAGAACAGACCTGACATTATAAAACGTGTGTACTGAAAGGGAATTATGTATACAAGTCCCAGACCCTAGAATGTGAAACTTGGAAGAGCTGCAATGAGCCTTTCCTGGAGCCTGATGTGAGTGACTAGATTACTGCCAAGATGCATATTCAAATCCCTTGGCTGGCCACTACCTTCTGAGCAGAGCAATGTTGTTTCAGGCTCTTCTGGCAAAAAAATTTGGTTTCTATGCAGTGTTCCGACTCATAATTTTTCCTATTTTAGTAAGCTAGCATTTTACAAATTCCAATCCATTCTGGTTTGGTTTCTTTCACTGTAACTGAACTGGGGAAAAAACAAGTTTGAAGCTCTGGTAAAGAACTCTACTTCTACACCAGAAGAAAACTTTAAAATCCTATCTTGGGTAATACAATTCATTCAGTGGTCATCACCATGCAATTTAACACAAAAGGTTCACCTTAAAGAAACTTTAGTTACCCAAAAAGAGCTTATAAACTAAGGTCTCATTCATGCTCACCTTTGCTTGTTTACCTTCCATAACTGCCACACAGGAATTGGTAGTACCCAAATCAATACCAACAACTGCTCCCTTGATTGCTTCTGACCTGTAAGACATTGAAACATTGCCATTTATGTTTCTCTTAATAGTGGACTCCAAAGCTGCTGCAGGAAGAAAATCATAAAAATACTACAGGAAGATTGACAGTTACACTTAAATACAAAGCCCTTAAATAAAGAAGACATTTTTCCAAGAAGAAAAATAAACCACAAATTTACTTTTCTGGTGTTAAACACGCACTACCTTTAAATGGAAATGAAGTTATACTTACGCATAATCCCGCCTTGAAGCAATTCTAAAAGCATCATGACTAAGACCTTTCCAGCTCTCCTAAAAATGAGAGGAAAAAAAAATTACATCAGTCATCTACTACTTAAGAAAACTGGGCTCTGCTGGGGAAGGAGGGACAATTTCCTCCTGTACCAGTCAGATCCGATTTGACAGTACACACACACACAATAATAATAAAAATAAAAAAAAAGAAAACTGGGTATGTTCCAAATATTCTTTGATCAGCACCGTTCTTGGCCTCTACTACCTAAGTTGTGACAATAACTTATCTCTCCACATTACCAAATATTCCCTTCGTAGGCAAAACTGCTCTTGGTTGAGAATCATAATAATGTAAAACAATCTGGTACTTTTCCAGTTTTTTGTCAGGTACATCTTTGTCAAGTACATCTAAACCCTAAATATGGAAGTATAACAAGTACAGATTTTTGCTACACAACACTCTTTCTGCTGCCCTGGAATAAAAATGATTTAAGGTAAGTGGAGTTATGAATCTTGTGGAGTTAATGTAAAAAACAAGACTTCATTAGTGGAATCCAAGTAGATTGGAAGATAGTATTTACAACTTAACCTCTGCAACTTCAAGCCTTCTTAAAACTCTATGTAAATGCAAAATGAGAGTATCCAGTTTTCCTAAGTCATTTTTGTTTTAAATGTTAACCGGCAACTACTCCATAGTTTTCCCACAGCCGCTCATGTGATCCAAAATAATCATCGAGGTGAACCTTACACCAACAATTTTGGGGCAAGAAACTGAATGTAATACTGCTAATGCAAGGAAAAGGCACTAAACTTTTAACTTGGTCAAATGTTTTTCTTTCATCTGAGAAACAAGATCTTTGCACACCATTATCTTACAAGCTGACAATTGCAAGAATAGGGAACTGGCTTGAATATTTACGTAAAAATAAAAGCTGCAGCCCCTACTCCCATGGACAAAGTTACTTAAGCAGCCAGAGAACGGGCTGTCAGAACCATTACCCGCTACCCGGGGGTATCCTAGAACGCCAGGGGTGTGTGACTCAGCACAGCCCGAGGCGCGCAGTGAAAAATTCGAATAAACCCTTGAAGCAGCAACGTTAACTACGGAGGATCCGTTATAGTCTCCTCGAGCTTTTACAGGAGGATACTGACCCCCAAAAGGCGCGGCCTGGCGCACGGGTGCCGGAGGGCATGGTGCTTTTAGGAGGACTCAGCAGCGTCTCACCTGGTGGCGGGCGACCTTGGAACTCCGGGAGACTGTGGCGCCGACCAGACGGACGGCCACAGCTCGGTGGGCGTTTATAATGGTGGCTATACGGTGGGACTATGGAGCAGCAAACAGGAGCACGGGAAGCCCGGAGCTGCGCGGCGGCACGGCGGCTGGAGAGCTTCTGGAATCCTCCAACCACGTGGGGTAGGGGGCGGGGGTTGGTCACTGCGACCTGCAGGCCTGCTCTTCCGCTGAGGTGCCGCTCGCGTCGCCTGACCAAAGATTAGCTAACCTTGGCTCCCGGAGTTACCGCGTGCCGATAAAGTGCACCACAACATGATAGCTGGAGAAAGTGTGTCCTCTTGTTTTTGTAGCACTGGCTCTGGACTCAGTTGAGAGGTGATGGAACTAGAAGGCGTATAAAGGCAATCCTTCGGACAGTCCCGGTCCTTCGCGGCAGGAAAGACTCAAGGTCACACTGGATAAATTGTGACCAGATTACAGTTGTCTTGCGTCAGGTGGTGGTGAGGCGGAGCCTGTTGCGCCTTCGTCGCTGCCTTCCGGCTTGTGGCCTTAGCGCATGTGCGCAGAGATTCTCGGAAGAAGGTGGAGACTGACTGCTGCGCTCATTGGATGCCGTAGCGTACGCTTGCTTGCCCGCTCCGTATCCCGCAACGTAGCTCGGGGCGAGCACGGGCGCGTGCCCAGGCCAGGGGCGTGTACCTTTTACCCAGTTTTGGCTTTCCACAGATGGCGCCATTTTGTCCCACGGCTTTATTCAGTGCCAACGTCAGGCTTAGAACCTTTCTTGCTTTGTTCCCACCCTTTGTCCATTTTCTTGGCTGCACGTTGCTATTGCAATAACTAGAATGTGCTTTCTTGAGACAAATTCTTAACAGGAGATCCACAAGGATCTTAAGCTGCAAATGAAAACAGCCATTCATTCACACAGCTTTGGGTTTTAGCATCGTGCAAAACTTCGAGAAAATAGCTTAGGCTCTTACCAGCCCGCTATGCGGCATTTAAAGGACCCTTCTCCAACCTTACCTTGACATATATAACGTATGCTGTTAATGTGCGGTCGAGTCGCCTGCGACTCACCGCTACCCTATGTACAACAGCCCTAAACCCTGCTCTATCTTGTGATAACGTTATTGCCTCTTGACACAACTACCCCCGTTACCCCAGTCAGCGAATCAATCCATCGCATCCAGGCTTTGCTTTTCTTGCAGTGTCCCTCCACCCTCCCAAGCATGATGTCCCTCTCCAAGGACTGATCCCGCTTTGCAACATGCCCGAAGTATGTCAGATGGAATTTCAGAATCCTTGCCTCCAAGGAGCAGGCTGATGTCACCCTCTCCAGGACGAACTTGTTTGTTTTCCTAGCAGTCCAAGGTGTATATTCAATACTACTCCACAGCACCACAGCTCAAAGGCATCAATTCTCCTTATATTACCCTTAGTCATTGTCCAGCTCTCTGACACATACTACAGATCTGTTATCTATCTACGTATCTAACATGTAATAATATGGGAGATAAAAATATAATGGTGTGTATATATATATAATGGTGTGTGTATATGTGTATATATAGATAATGGTGTGTATATATAATGGTATATATATAATGGTATATGTATAGATATATAATGGTATATGTATATATATATAATGGTATATGTATATATAATGTTATATGTATATATATAATAACAGGCTATGAGTTTGCTAGCAAGATGTCAGTGATCACAGCGCTATGACCAAGTTACAAAAGTTTTTTAAAAGGGTAGAATTCAACAGATGTGCAGTGGAATGCCTACCATGTGTTCTAGGTAGCTTTTGGGAAAACAATTAAAACTTTATCAAGAAGCTGACAAGTGAGATTGAGACTGTTTTGGAGATGAAGTCATTTGTTTTTTCAGAATAAAAGATGATCCAGCCCCTACCTTTTAAAAAATCAGTTATTAAGTGGTCACTTCTGTGTGAGGAATTGTGAAGGAATGTTGGGAGGGAAAGAAGATAAGAGCTTACATTCTGAGGGGGATGGAAGTGGGAGTAGGAAAATAAACAGAAAATTCAAACATAACAATAGCTAGAGATAATGCAGATTCTAAAAGGAATAGAAAAAGCCCACACATATTTTCTTCCTTAAATGTTAACTATTTTTATAATATCTTTACTAGTCTACTTAACATGCTTTTGTATTTCTTTTGCTTTTTTTAATGTCCTCAGAGGTAGGTGTTCCTTGTTGTCAGGTCCTATGAAGTTGAGTATGGCTCATAGGGACCCCATGAACAAGATCTGAACCCTGTCTTATCCTATGCCATCTTCATCATCTCTGATATACTTGAGCCCATTGCTGCAGTTACTGTGTCAATCCATCGGTCTTCCTCTCCTTTACTGACTCTCCACCTTTCCAAGCATCATCGATGTCCCTTTTTAAAGAACAGCCTCTCCTAACAACAACTTGGCCAAAGTATGTGAGTTGAAGCTTCACTATCCTTACCTCTATGGAGCTCCCTGGTTGCACTGTTCTTTTGTCAGATATTCAGAACTCTTTTCTAATATCACAACTCGAAAGCATCAATTCTTCTGCATTCAGATGTATAATAAGTAATTGAAAAGACTATGGCTTGAATCAGGCTCATTTTAGTCTTTAAATTGACTCAGATTGCTCCTTAGAACTTTGGAGAGTTCCTTAACAGTCGACTTTCATAATGCAATATGTCTTGATTTCTAGACTGCTGGTACCCAGGGTGTTGATTGTGGATCCAAGTAAGATGAAATAATTGACAATTTCATCCTTTTTCTCCATCTATCATGATGTTGCCTATTGGCTCAGTGGTGAAGATTTTTATCTTCTCGATTTTAAGATGCAATCCATATAGAAAGCTATAGTCTTTGATTTTTTTAAAAATCATATTGTGTATGTATACCATCACATCGGATCTGACTGGCACAGGAGGAGATTGCCCCTCCTTTTTCAGCAGAGCAAGGTTGTGCCATCTTCATAATTCAGGTTGTCGATGAGTTTTCCTCCAGTCCTGCTGTTGCATTCTTCATAAATTCTAACTTCACAAATTAGTTATGTAGATTTAATAGGTACAGAGAAAGAATACAACTCTGATGCACACCTTTCTTGATTTTAAACCATGTAAACCCTAGCTCTGTTTGGACAACAAGTTCTTGGTGTAGATACAGGTTTCCTATGATGGATGGTGAAGAGATTGAGATTGTTAACAACTTTAGTCTGCTCGGCTCCACTTTCAACAATCTTTGGCACCAATAGCCAGGAAATAAAAAAATGTATTGCAATGGGAAAGTCTGCTGTTAGGGACCTTGCCAAAGTACTGAAGAGCAATGGTGTCACTCTGGAGACTAAGGTGCATCTGATACAGGCTATGGTCTTTGCAATCACTTGTTATGCATCAGAGAGT
>NW_006400257.1:147148-164308 GCF_000299155.1 Elephantulus edwardii | reverse complement strand
TGTCACTCTGGAGACTAAGGTGCATCTGATACAGGCTATGGTCTTTGCAATCACTTGTTATGCATCAGAGAGTTGGACAATGACTAGGGAGGATAGGAGAAAGTGATGCCTTTGAGCTGTGGTGCTGGAGAAGCGTATTGAATGTACCGTGGACTGCCAAGAAAACAGATTCATCCTGGAGAGGGTTAAACCAAGCTGCTCCTTGGAGGCAAGGATTCTGGGACTTCATCTGACATACTTTGGACATGTAAAGAGAGACAGGTTTTTGGAGAGGGACATCATGCTTGGGAGGGTGGAGAGATGGTGCAAGAGGGGAAGACCCCCTATGAGGTGGACTGGTTCAATGACTGGGGTACTCAGGATGGGTGTGTTGGAGGCAGTACAATTGACACAGGACAGAACAGAGTTTAAGGCTGTTGTGCATAGGGTCGCTATGAGTCGCAAGCCACTCGACGGCACATAAGAACAACAACAACATGAGCACAATTAAGTATTCTAGGATTTTCATTCTTCTCAGTTTTAGCCATAATTTGTTATGATCCAGTCAAATGCCTTTGAGTTGTCAATAAGACTTCCCCCCCCCCTTCTTTCTGGTATTATGTGTTTTCACTCAAGATGTATCTGACATTAGCAATGATATCCCTGCTGCCATGGCCTCTTCTAAACTCAGCTTGAACCTCTGGCAGTTCCCTGTCAATGTCTTCCCTAGGGTGTCTAAATTACAGGCTAACGTCTTCTACAAATATAGAGATTTATATTCTAAAACATGAGAGAATGATGGACGGCCAGCCTCTGAAAACCCACTGCAGGATGAGTTATGAGTTGGTTCTGATTTGAGCAATGAGTCTGAGTCTGATATTCTGAAACACTATGCAGTTGCAAGAGACGGAGAGGTGGGGAAAATCAGTAATATTAAGCATTAAAGGAGCTCCAGGGGTAACGCATTGGTGCTGCCATCAACAGAGGCAGGTGGTTTAAACCCACCAATTGGTCCTTGAGAAAAACATGGGTGATCTCCCCCTTTGTAATTTACAGCCTCTTAATATCCACCAGAGGGAGCTCTGGTGGCCTAGTGGCAAGAAACTGCGCTGCAATCCCGAAGACAAACGGTTTGAATCCACCAGATGCTCCGCGGGAGAAGGAATAATCTGCTCCTGTGTCAGTTGGATCTGATTCGACAGTACACAACAAGAAAAACAAAACACAAAACAAAACAAAACCCACCAGACACTCAGCATGAGTTGGTTCTGATTTGACTGCAACGAAGGATTAAGCATTGACACAAAAGAGAAATTGAAAACTTTGTGCCCTTAACATATGATAGGGAGGAAAAAAGGCAGGACGAAGTAGTTAAAACAACTGCATTTTCTTCATAGGCTTTCTTTCTTAAGAGTTTGTTTTGGTTTTCTTAATTCATATGTTGCAAAGCCTGTATTAGGTGAACTGTGTTTGAGGTCACGACTTTGTGGAGAGAGATTTATGTTTGATTTTCCTGGCTGTTTCCAGCCAGGGACCTAGAAAATACTCCCCATGACCACAAGGGGGACATGGTAGCTGTAGATAGTCAAAGCCGGAGCCTGAGCTGGGGGCGCTGTGTGTGTTAGTACTATTTACCAGTGTGAAGAACAAGCTTGGACTGCCTTTCAAATTAGCATAACCTACAGCGTGAAGGCTCCCAAGGAATGAACTTATGTTTAAAAACGAAACAAGCATTTAAAAGAGTAAGAATGGACAGATCTTCAGCCACCAAAATAAAATGATTTTTAGTAGTTCTGTAGGACTTGATAGAACTGCCCTGAATTTCTTGGGTTGTAAATCTTAACAGACGCAGACTGCCAATCCCTCTCCGTCGGTGAGGCTGGTGGCTTCCAACTGCTGGCCTTCCGGTTAGCACTGCACCACCAGGGCATTTCATGCACGTCAAGCGTTTTAATTCTTCAGCACACTGTCCTCTTTCCAGTTCTCTGCTGCCATCTCACTGTCACATGGGGAAGTGGAAGGCACACGTGTATAATTTTTAGTTGTTTCAGAATGAGGACAAATTTATATAAAATCGAAAAGCAAGTATTAGTTCTCTAAGTTGGACATTTGTAACCTAAGCGCTACCTAACATAACTAGTCTCAAAGAACCCCGTGGTACAGTGGGTTAAACATTGGGCTGCTAGCTGAAGATTGATGATTGATTCGAACTCTCCAGCTGATCAGTGGAAGGAAGACATGGCTGTCGGCTCCTGGAAGATTCACAAGTTCAGAAACCCGATAGGGAAGTTCTACTAGCTTTAAGAACTTAACACCCAGTCTTTGATAGGAATTGTCATTGGTGTAGTAATCCATAACATTCGCGAAGTGTTTGTCACACATTGTCCAAAATATATTACATACATGAATGAAACTGTGTCCCCAAGTAAATGCTATTGATATTCCCTTTTTTTTAGATGTGGAAAATGAGGCTTAGTGTGATTAAGTATGCCACAATAGGTCACACAGCAACTGAACAGCAAAACTAAAATTAGAAGTTAGATTGTTTGACCCCAAAACCTATACTGCTAACCCTCTTGCTCTGTTGTCTCATAATCAAACAAGATTCTGATTTTTCATCTCTGACACTACATAAAAAGTTGAGGTGGTTTCCCCTTTTTTTTAATTGAAATTTTAATGAAAGTTTATAAAGAATTTGAGTTTCCAGTCATTCATTGTTGCCCATTTCCCTCCCTGTCCCCCAGATTGCTTTTTTCTTTGGGAAAAAAGTTCTTTCATTCCCCCCCCCCCGCCCCCACTTTACTATGCAGCTCTTATTCTTGACTCTTGTCAAGCCAATAATATCTAATCATATATTCCTTTTATACAGCTCTTTCCTTCATCTGTTTCAATGCCATGTAGATTATTTATCCCCTTTTCTTAGTTTCCCCCCAGCGCCCATGTCAGTCCTGTTTTATAAGTGGCATTGTCGCTATGAGTCGCAAGCGACTCGACGGCACATAACAACAACAACATGCCATATTTGTCTTTTTGTGACTGAGATATTTCACTCAACATAATGTCCTCCAGGGTCACCCATTTTGTATAAGAATTCATGAGTTCCTTTTTTCATTGCAGCATAGTATTCCATTGTTGTAGAATACTGCTCCAATTAAGTATAATTTTTTTTTCTATGCAAGCAAAGAAAGTGGTTTATTAGGAAAAATACTTTGCAAAGAGACACATGGAGATGCAGGGCAGCAATAGTCCATGACTGCTCCAATTCATTATTAACTGAAGAAGAAAAATGTTAGGAAATGTTTTAAAATTTTTTTGTATAGTTAAGATTGCAAGACAAATATAGAGCAAGTTCAATCTTGTACAATAACCCACGGAATCAAGTGGTTTTTGTTTGTTTGGTGTGTTTTTTTCCAACAAAGTTTCTTTACAATGGTGATTCAAGTGTTTTTTTGTTTGCTCAGGTTTGTTTTGTTTTTTAAAATAAAGTATCTTTACAATAGTGCCTCACAAGACATTTTATCCAGTCTCCCTAAAGATGAATAACATACTATGGCACTTTCCATCTTCAGGAAATAAAAATGAAGCATACTGCAGGGATTTGTCACTTTTGTTCTCCTTGGAGTTTTTCATGTACCTGCAGCAGATGTCAGGAGACAGCTCCCACATTTCCCTTTTGGCATTAGCTGCACTCTTTTCGAGTATATTTCGTGGTGTCGCTCCACTCAAGTCTGATTCAACAGAACTTGCCTCAGTGAAGCGTAGGAAGTATTATGTCAGGTGATGTCTCTGTCCTGAAGGGTGGTGACAATTAGCAGATTTCATTTTCTACAGAATACCTGGTAACCTAATCTGACAATGGCTCTGAAAGAAAAGTAAGACAGCAACAAATCGAAATAAGATGTCACTTTGATTAGATAAGACAATCCAGTGATAATGTAGTCTCATTACACAGTGTAGAAGTCAGTCAGTTAATCTTGCTCTGAATTTTCATCCAGATTTGGGAAACAATGACCCTGTACAGGAAACCTCTATTTGAGGAGGTGGAGGGACTGACAAAACAGGGCTTTGTTCTCCATGAAGATCCATTTAATAGTTAATAGTTAATTCTTAAGAACACAGGATCCTTTTAGAATTTTTTTTTCTCATTTAAAGGGCTTGCTTTAACCTATTCTTGACCAGCATAGTATTGTGGAAAGAACACACGGTATTGTGGAAAGAATCTAAACCTGAGTTCTAGAAGCATGACAGGACCTTAAATATCATTTGAAGGTCTTATATTCATTTATTAGATAAGGTACAGAGAAAACCAGTGAGTTCCCCGATACCACACAACTACTAAGTGTTAGCTTCTGCTCAGCAGCCTCTTTTTATTTTTAATTTGATTTTTTTTTAAACCATATGATTTAAGATTAAATGTTCCACCTTGACAGGAGGGTGTTCAAATGCTTCCAGATAACTCTGGCTTTTCTATTTCTCACTCCTTAATGTATATGATTAATGAAGTCATGCCAGCTATATTTTCAGTTCCTTTGGATTGTATGTCTGTGCTATGTGAGTAGCTGTTAATTTCTGTTCCCCAGCTACCAGGAAATCTTTCTGTATATGATCAGAACTTAATGGAGGGCTAGTTGGAGAACTACATGCATTGTCTCACTATCCATAGAACCCCAATTCTGGAAGGACAATGAGGGTGGCTCCTCTTCCTGAGCCCAGTCCCAGCAGGAACGATAGTGGCCAATTATAATAGTCTTTTGGTCTTACCATCTGTACTGACTCTCCCTTTTCCATAACTTGGCTTCTTTATGCCTGCTTCTCTAACTCTTCTGCTGCAGTAGTTCTTAAATTTCAGTATTCATCAGAATTAAGCTCTTTAAACACATAGACAGCTAATAAGTCTCCCTCAGAGATTTAGATCCTATAGGTCTGGAGTAGACCAGGGAATCTGCATATTTAAGAAATTCCACAGGAGATTATGATGAAAGATGGGAATTGAAGGCCACATTGTATTTAGAAATAACTCAAGCCGCTGATGTCCAAACATTTTTTATTATGTGTCCCTATTATAAAAATATTTGAACACGCTGGGTGGGTAGAGAAGTGCAGCAATGAATGAATGGAAATCCAAATTCTCTGTAATTGTTCATGAAAATTATTAAAAAAATATTTGAACACACATCCTTCTATTATTATATATGCATACATTTTGGGACACTGGGCTATATGAGGAGGAATGTGGCATCAGGATTAGAGGAAGATTCATCAACAATCTGTGTTATGCAGATGATACAGCCCTGCTTGCTGAAACTGAGGAGGACCTGAAGCACTTCCTGTGGAAAGTCAAGGACTGCAGCCTTCAATATAAATTGAAGCTCAACATCAAGAAAACAAAGATTCTCACCACTGGGCCAATTGGCAGCATCACTATGGATGGTGAAGAGATTGAGATTGTTAACAGTTTTAGTTTGCTTGGTTTCACAGTCAACACTCTTGGTACCAGCAGCCAGGAAATCAATAGACAAATTGCATTGGTAAAGTCAGCTGTTAGGGACCTCTCCAGAGTACTGGAGAGCAACAACATCTGTCTGGAGACTAAGGTGCGCCTGATCTAGGCCATAGTCTTCACAATTGTGGGCTATGCGTCAGAGAGCTGCACAGTGGCTAGGGATAATAGAAAGAGAATTGATGCCTTTGAGCTGTGGTGCTGAAGAAGAGTGTTAAATATACCATGGACTGCTAGGAGAACATACAAGTTCACCCTGGAGAAGGTAAAACCGGATGCTCCTTGGAGGCAAGGATTCTGAAGCTTCGTCTGACATATTTTGGGCATGTTGCAAGGAGGGACCAGTCCTTACAGAGGGACATCATGTTTGGGAGGGTGGATGGACAGCGCAAGAGAAGAAGACCCTCAATGAGATGGATTGATTCAGTGATTGGGGTAATGGGAGTAGGTGTGTCAGAGACAATGAGGTTGGCACAGGATAGAGTAGGGTTTAGGGCTCTTGTACGTAGTGTTGCTATGAGTCATAAGTGACTCGATGGCACATAACAACAACAACAACAACAACAACAACATATTTTTAGAAGCAGGAGTGGCATCCACTTCCTAAATAATATGCCTCCAGAAACTCTATGAACTTTGATAAATGTCAATAGTTGTAGATGGGCTTCAGGCCTTTTGTTCATAGGGTTGCTATGAGTCATGCTCGACTCTAAGGCAACCACCACCACCAACATACATTTATGAACTATGTTGTTGTTGATTGCCATCAAATCGAGCACGACTCATAGCGACTCTCTGAACAAAAGACTTGAAGCCTTTCTATAGCTACTGTTGCTTCTCAAAGTTCATAGAGTTTCCAGAGTCATGTTTTTAGGAAGTGGCTGCCACTCGTACTTCCATATAAACTATGTATTGATGTAAACTATGCATTGATATAATATTAAGATAAAATTAATGTCTCTATCTAATCTATCATCTATCTATCAATCAGTGGAAAAGAAAAAACAATAAATGAACATTTTGAATATACTCTGTCTGCTTGTACCACCCTTGCTATCTTTCCCTATGTGTTTGGATTCGTCCCCTGTGAAGTGCCTTTATTGAACAGAATTATTGTAACCAGCTCTCCATAGAGTCACTGATCAGCTCTCCCTAGAGTTATTGATCATAACCTTTGGTTTTGGTGCCAAATCCTTGTTCCCTTAAACTAGTGCTTGGTGAATACTGGGTGCAACATGACCCAGAGAAAGCCAGTATACCTGGAAGAAGCCATCTCATCACCTCTTCAAGAAAGACTGGGACAATTAGTGAGGGTCCCATTATACCTTTCTTCCACAACAGAATAATTAACTATCATTAATCCAGGCAAAGTGCACAGGCTACTCCATAGAGATTGTGGATGATGCCAACGTGACTGCTCTGAGTTGGCTCTGGCTTGTGCTGCATGTGTGCGTGCACGTACGTACGTGCGTGTGTGTGTGTGTGTGTGTGTGTGTGTGCACACGTGTGCATGTGTGTGTGTGTGCATGTGTGTGTGTGTGTGTGTGTGTGTGTGTGTGGTTGGCCGACTTCTTTCTCTTCCCTTAGGCGTCACTGCCTGACATGAACTGGGGAACTCGCTCTCAGGATTAAAAACAGCCAACAACACAAACTCCAGAGCATCTTGGAAGTGCCAGAGAACAACATCTGTGTTTAAGTGGCCAAGTCTCAACAGGTAGCTTAGTCAGAAATGGTAACTGTGTCCCTGAATCCAAAAACAATTCTTCTCTGCAGTCTGTCTGTGCATCTGTTTTGCTCTTATATATAACCAATTGCCAAAGGGATTTCACTTCACTTGGTGTGTATTTTGTAGTTCTTTGATATTGCGTTCATTCACTAGGGAATGATTTTGTCTGTTGAACATAATTTTTTTAAAAATTTTATTTTATTTTCATTTGTGTGTGTACCATCAAATTGAATCTGACGGGTAGAGGAGGAGGTTGCTCCTCCTTTTCCAGGACAGCATCTTGTGGATTTGAACCACGTACCTCTGGGATTGCAGTACAGCTTCTTGCCACTAGGCCACCAGAGCTCCCCATGAACATAATTTTTTTTAAGAAAGAGCAACCAGCCCGAGACAGGCAGACTTAAGGTGCTGTCAGAACACAAGAACAACATTCCTTTTTTCCCCCTATAATTATATTTTACTAATTTTCATAAACATTTACAGAGATTTTGGGCTTCCATTCATTCATTGTCGCACTATTCTCTCTACCCTCCTCCCAGTTTGTTCTTGTCCAAATGCCACAGTGCTTGTCAAAGCGAGTTCTAATTAATCTTCTTTGTCAGTGTGTCCTTTGCCATTCCCTATCACTCTTCCCTGAGAGAGACTTCACCCTGAGTCATAAGGAAAAGGGGATGGTGTATTCTCTTAGCTACTTCCTGCTGAAAAGGGATGCTGTGGGTTTCAGGGTGAAGATCTTCTCTCACTACTCTAAAGGGCCCCTTTGGCAGTAGGAAACACACAGACTATTATGGAGATTGATTTTGGAATTTAGATGCACTCTTATTGATTGTGCTTGGCCGTACATGTTCATATCCTTGAAGATGTATTATGGGGGTGTTGCAACCTAGAAGACACAAATTTGACTAACAAGTTATAAGTACATGAGTCAAAAATTATGGAAAAGTAAAAGAAAAGATTCTTTCATTGTTTTACAAACCCTCCCTCAGGTCCCCTCCACCATGTAGCCCTCGCTCTAGTCTCCTGTGATGACAGAAATACCTAGTTACATATCTCTTTTAAACAGTTTTCTCCCTCCTCTGTTTCAGTGCAGTATACATTATTGAACCCATCTTACTCAGTCTCTCCCCAACCCCAAGGACAGTCCCATTCTACAACAGTGGCATCATGTAATATTTGTCCTTTTGTGACTGGGATATTTCACTCAGCATAATGTTCTCCAGAGTCAACCATTTTGAATAATATTGCATGAGTTCCTTGTTTTTTAATGCAGCATAGTATTCCATTGTGCGAATATACCACAGCTTCTCTAGCCATTCGTTTGTTGTTGGGCACTTAGGTTGTTTCCAACTCCTTGCTATTGTGAACAAAGCTGCAATAAACATGGGTGTGCATATATCTGCTTGGATGTCAGCTATGGTCTCTTCAGGGTATATTCCCAGTAGTGGAATTGCTGGGTCAAATGGTATCTCTATTTGCAACTTTTTGAGAAAGCACCATACTGCTTTCCACAGGGGTTGCACCATTTTACACTCCCACCAACAGTGAATCAGGGTTCCAGTTTCTCCACAACCTCGCCAGCATTTGTTGCTTGCTGTTCTGTTAAATTTTGCTATTTTGACTGGGGTGAAATGATATCTCATAGTAAGAACAACATTCCTAATTGTATATTTAGACATTAATAAGTTGAATGTGGTTTCCTGCATTTTTTCAAGTAACTTTCCTATTCTTACTGCTTGAAGACTTTAACTAGTTTACATTTTCAGCTTACTTCTATAGCTTTGTTGTTCCTGGCTGGGACAAGGAATTGCATGTGATTATTCACCCAAAGGTTGGCCATTTGAACCCATCCAGCAGTGTTTGGAGGAAATGCCTGGCCACCTGTGTCCGTAAAGATTATAGTTAAAAATTAGAGCCGTGTTATATGATTTGGTGAATCATATTAAAGAATTGGATAGTTCTGTGCTTGCTTCAGCAGCACATATACTAAAACTGGAATGATACAGAGAAGATTAGCATGGCCCCTGCACTAGGATGACACACAAATTCTTGAAGCAGTCCATATTTTTTTTTAAAAAATGAATTGCATAGTTCTAAAAAATTTGACCAATTTTGCCTCTTACCATTAAATAAACTTTGGTTAATAAAAAAAAAAATTAGGGCGGTGCAGAATAAGGACTTCTCTATGTGGAATCATCAGGAGTTGGAATGAACTCAATGGCAACTTTCCTCCCTCCGGTGGATTTACATTTAAGTATTTGCATGCTTTCAAATGCGAAACGTGGAACACTTCAGACCAGGGTGCTTCTTGGATTAAGGGCATTTCCTAATTGATAAATCTGAAAAGAAATAATTTAGGATTTTATTGGTTTTGTTCAACTTTATATTATTGAATATCTCTAAACTTCAAACACTCTCAATACCTTTTTTCAGCCGTACATGTTCTTACCATTTTTTGATTCTTTTTTGCTTGACCCTATCTTGTTTAAAGATTTCTATGTGTAAATCTGGTCCCCTGGACTTGCCATTTTAAAAACTGCCCATGTAATCTTATTCTTTCTTCAGATGCATTTATTCCACTGAATCCTCTGTACCCTCAAGTTTTTTTGCAGTGTGTGGGGAGAGATTTGCTCCATTTTTAAAACATCATTGAAAAGAAACTGCATCTCCAAATCCAACTCAGCACTTGGTTTTCTTCACTTGGTAGGTGTACACAGGAAGCTATTGCTCAACAAGGTACTGACTGACTTGTCTTCTCTGAAGTCTGTGCCTACAAGTTTGGCTGGATCACTTGATGAGAAATCTCAGCAAGAGACTCAGACACCAAATGGGGGGAAAAATGAAACTGACAGAGTGCTTGATAGTTCCGAAGAGTCACTTAGGTTCTCTCTATTACTGCAGTGTTCAAAACGTAGATACAGTTCGGTGCTGTGATTAAAGTGACTTTCACTGTTAGCCTCTTTGTTCATATAAGATATAGTGATGGACTACAGCCATTTCATCATTTGGGGGTGTAATGGTTAGTTAAAGCTATTTTTCTCCAAAGGGCCAGTTATTTCTCTAGTTTTCCTCCCAAACTTCAGCTTTAGCAGGAAAGAACAATAAATTGTGTGACATAGCTGCCTTCTCATCTGTCTTGGGAGTTATATAGACTACACATATAAGACAATTCATGTACCTCTGCATAATGAGGTGAGTTTTAGAAATCATAAATCTTCACTTAACATGCAGGTGGTGCTGGGTGCCAGGTTTGTGAAAACTAATGTAGTTGCCAAGTTCATGAATGTCATAAATCATTTATGCTAAGGTAGCCCGGAATGGCGCTGTCCTCAGAGGCAGACCAATTTCAAGGTGGTTGTTAAACATGAAAATGTGAGTCTTGATGATTGTTTTTCAAAATTGAATGCACTTTTTATTTGCAGATTAAAACCAAATTACTTTTTTTTAAAGTTGAAGTCAGTTTTCTAAGATCCTCCCTTCACTCTCAAAGAATATAGCAATATCTTTTATTTCCTGATCTCTGAATTCCATCAGAAATACATCACAAGTACATAACCTGTAGATTTATAATCCAGATCTTTAATGTCCTGAAAATGGGATTCAGACCTTTCAATAAATCTTAAGGCATATAACTTACTAGGAAAAAAAACTTTCTGGAGTTTGGGGATATTTTCTTCTTGTGCTGTATCTCACATGAGGTTGCCATAGATTAAAAATATACTAATCTCAGGGAGATCTGGTGGCCTAGTGGCAGGAAGCTGCACTGCAATCCCAGAGGCGTGTGGTTCAAATCCACCAGATGTTCTGCTGGAGAAGGAGGGACAATTTCTTCCTGTACTAGTCAGATCCGATTTGACTGTACAAGCAAAAAATAATTAAATAATACCTCTTCCCCCACAATCTTAGAAAAGGGAGTTCTGATGGCTTAGTGGTAAGGAGCTGTGATGGAGTTGCTCCACAGGAGAAAGATGGGCTATCTATCTTCTTTTGTGTGATTTACTACTTCTGAAAACCCTCTATGACTTCATTCTAACTCAACAGCAAATAACAACAACAACCTTATTAAATGCCTTTGAGTTTTCTAGAGGAGCAGAATCAGTGAGATATAGATAGAGAAAGATAGAGTCAAAGAAATGACTCACATGATTATGTCAAGTCTCAAATTCATGGATCAGGCAAAAAGCTGAAGATTTCTACTGGCTCACATGGTGAGCATGAGCCAGCAGGGGCTGACAAATCCCAGATCTGCAGATCAGACAGCAGGCTGGCTGCTTCTGCTGGCTCACGGCGTCGTCACTGTGTTGTGTTGTTAGATGCTATCAAGTCAACTTTGACTCATAGTGACCCAGATCTGAACCCTGCCCTGTCCTGTACCTTCCTCACAGTCTCAGATATGCTTGAGCCCACTGTTATAGTCACTATGTGAATTCATCTCACTGAGAATTTTCCTTTCTTTCTCTGATATATTTTTTTAAGGACTAGTCTCCTTCCTGACAACATACCCAGAGCTTGTGAGATAAAGTTTGACTATCCTTGGCTCTAAGGAGTATTCTGGTTGACCTTTCTCTAAAGACAGACTTGTTTTTTCTTTTGGCAGTCCACGGGATATTCAGTTCTCCAGCACCACAATTCAAAGACAGTCTTCTGTCATCTTTATTCATTATCTGACTGTCAGATGCATCGGTAGCAATTGAAAAGGCCATGGCTTCGATCAGGGATACCTTTTTTCTTTAAATGGACATCCTTGTTCTTTAGCTCTTTGGAGGGTCCTTGACAGCAGATTTTCCCAAAGCAACACATCTTTTGATTTCTTGACTTGCTGTTACCATGGATATTGATTGTAGATCTAAGTAAAATGAAATTGTTTACAACTTCAGTCTTTCCTCCACCTATCATGATGTTGTCCTGTTGGCTTGGTGATGAGGATTTTTGTTTTCTTTTTTTTTTATTATATATTTTGTGTGAGTGTACCGTCAAATCAGATCTGACTGGTACAGGAGGAGATTGTCCCTCCTTCCCCGGCAGAGCATCTGGCGGATTTGAACTGTGCGCCTCTGGGATTGTAGTTGCAGCTCCTTGCCACTAGGCCACCAGAGCTCCCCTGATTTTTGTTTTCTTGATGCTGAGATATCATCCATATTGAAGACTCTCATCTTTGATCTTATGCAGCAAGTGTTTCAACTCCTCTTCACTTTCCGCAAGCAAGGTTGTGTCATCTGCGTAACACAGGTTGTTGATGAGTTTTTCTTCAATCTTCTTACTGCATTCTTTTTCATAGAGTCCAACTTCTCAAATTATTTGCTCAGCATACAAATTGAACAGGTAGGGAAAAAAACTTGACACACACCTCTCTTGGTTTTATACCATTTAGTGTTCCTTTGTTTTATTTGTACAACAACTTCTTAGTCTGTGGATAGATATTGTACAGGCAAAATTAAGTGTTCTGAGATTCCCATTCTTCTCAATGTTAGCCATAATTTGTTATAATCTACACAGTCAAATGTCTTTGCATAGGATTGTATGAGTTGGCAAATAAAAAAATATGCAGGCGAGCTATGTCCCAAGAATTGGAAATCAAAAGATGACAAGAATATAAGCCCAGGGGGAAAGTGAGCATCCTAGAACATCTATTCATATACTAGGAGGACACACCTTCCAGGAAAATGACACCCTTTCCAATTGATTGTCTGCTTACAGGACAAAATGGAAAGTGATTACACCCTGTCTGCCAAAGTATTGAGCATAGCTAGGTTGTTATATTATATTAGCCATTACAGTGAAGAAGTTTTGTTCCCTTCCACACTTTTTGTTTCTTTGGAGTCAAAGACAGGGGCAGAATAGTGAGCATACATGAATTATCTCTTGGGGAGGAATGTCTGAAGTATAGTACATATGTGTCCTTTTGAGTTTCCAGGTTTTATACAGACTGCTGTAATATGAATGTTAAACTGAAGTGTTTGTTCTGAAAGTTGTTCACCTGGTGGATGAGCTGCTATTGTGGTTAGGTGCCATCAAGTTGAGTATGACTCAGTGACCCTATAAACAACAGCTCAGAACCCTGTCCTATCCTGTGCCATCTTCACACTTTCTGACACACTAGAGCACCGTGTCAATCCGTCGGGTTGAAGGTCTTCCTCTTCTTTGCTGGGCCTCTGGTAGATGAGATAGATATTATTAAAGAAGATAAAGGTGGTAATAATGCTTTTCCTAAACAACATACCTCTGGAAACTCTAAACTTTGATAAATATGGATAGTTATAGTAAGGCTTCCTTCAGGTGTTTGTTCATAGGGTCGCTATGAGTTGTGCTCAATTCTATGGCAAGCAACAACAACAACAACAACAACAACAACAATGCTTTTGGTGAGAAGCTCTTGGAGAGGTTATTGTCTTTAGCACAAGGACACACATCAGGTGACCTGCAACTTCTTCCCTCTAGTGCATAGAAGTCATTTGGAGTGACTAGTGCTCATCATGTGAGTAACCTACCTTACTTTCAGAGAGAATATATCTCCTTCATACGTCCTTAGTAGTCAATGTCAATACAGAAATCTTGTTGACAGCACTCACTATGCCTGATATGAAATGAAAATCTAGAGGTGAGAACCTTCTGCACTTTCATTGTGTCTTGGGAGCTCCCCTAGACTGTGAACAGATTAAGTTCTTTGATTCCTTCATAACAGCTCTAGGACTGTATATCTTTGTTTTCTCATTGCTATCATTCCAGTCTAGGTATCATGTCATCCTTTCATACTTGAATGGTAACATCTATAGCAAATATAACTCTCTGTTTATAAATCCATGTTTTGGGACTCCAATTATCTTTTTCCATCTCATTTGGCTGGTGGCAAATCTACTGTCATTCATTTTTCATTGTCAGCCTGGAGTTGTGGTTTGGGATCTTCTATTTTACCATCACTTTGGAAAGCGCTTTGTGTTGCTGGTTATCCCTGAGCCACCCGCTGTTCCTATTATTTACACCACCGCTCAGGTCCAAAGGCTATGGGCTCTTCATCCTTAGCTCACAGGAATCTTTTGTGAGGTTGTGGATTCTGCTGCTTGAGCTCATGTCTTTTAGATGTACCAGGTGGCCAGCTTCCTCTAGGCCTTGCTCCCTCCTCAGGTACTGCCAGCGATCAAGGCTTAGCTTCTCTGTTCCAGGCCGTACAAACGGTTTCTCTTCCACATCTGGAGCCCAAAGGGATATCTTTCTAGTCTGTATGAAATCTCTTCCTGTATAGTGCTACTTTGAGGTCAATTTCATCAAAGTGTAGACTCTCTATTGTTCTTTTTACAGCAGTTTCTGTTGGCTTTTTAAATTTCAATCCTAAACACTATAACCCAAGCTTTTATTTTCTTCTTCACGAAAGTTTGTGGTAGGTTAAAGGAAACAACTGTAATTCAGCTTTTCAGTAATGTTTTAAAAAAAGAGGGGGGAAAAATGTGCAAAAGTTGTGCTCAATTCCTAACCGGTACCTCGCCTTTTCCTTTTTTTCTCATTCAACTTATTTTGCACATTCCACTCAGGATAATTATCCTAATACTCTTGCTCAGAAACCCTCAGTGGCTTCTCACTGACTTCAGGAGAAAGTCAAAGCTCCTCAGCCTACCAAGAAGATACTTTTCTTCACATTTCAAGCCCAATTTCCCTGATTACTCGTGTATTAAAAGTCCCTGATTTAACCTTGTTCTGCTAATTCCTGCTCACCTCCTCATCATACCTGACTTTGATGTGACACTTAGATCAAGTGTCAGTTCCTCAGAAAGTTTAGGAGTCAGTCTATGTTACACTCACTGAGTCCTCCACCAAACCCTAGCTCTTTTTTGTCCATTTGATACCTAAGGTTATAGGTCATCATCTGGTACATGCTTCAATTCTCCTCATCTCGATCTGCCGGTCTTTCAAGGGCAGATACATCTATTCGCTTGTATCCAGAGCCTCTGCAGGGCTCTTCACAACGCAGAGCACTTACTAAATGCTGATTAATGATCACAATGACATGGATATTTTTTCCTAAGCACATTGTTCTGCCATACAAGGAGAAGCAAGAAAATGAAGTTCTTCAGGGGCTATAAAAACCATCATAAAAACATGAGCATTTCACTGGTTTATATTAGCAGGGAACAGCCCTCTTGGTCTGCCTCAAGCACAGAAAGACAACTGTCTTAATAAAGATGAACACATCCCACCTATCCAGTAAATGGGCCCGAGCGCCTCTGGGTGCTTGTCACTCTGGCTTTGCTGCCCTTCAGCTTGATTCACATGCTGCTTTCCTCCACTCTCCACAGTGGGTTTCTCTGTTCTGAATGCTAACCATCCAGGTCCTCTCGAACAAACCAATTGCTCTGACACCTGCTTAAAGTAATTAGCTTTTCACACGACTATGGTTAATAAACACGAATGAATGTCATTTACTTTTTCTAGGGTGACCCTATGAGTATGTCTTCAAGGCGTACGCTAATCTTGGGGAGATGGAACCAAAAAGCTCTTCTGTCTTGGCCTTTGGGATGACAAGAACACTTCACTTGCTCCCATGCACCCCCTCCATGCCAGCCCTTTTCAGGCCTCCATCTGTTATGAACCAATAGTGTGAACAGGCAGAGCGGATTCTAGCACCATCTGGGTGTTTGAATTAGATGGCCTTTAAAGTTCCTTCCAACCCTGTGAATCTCTGAGTCTACATTTGTCACGTATCCTCTAGCCTCCCGTTAGGCAGCTCTGGTGGTGTCGTCCACAGCTGACACAAAACCTGGGCCTCTCTGGCAGTGTGTCCTCAGGAAAAAGACAATCTCCTGATGATTTATAGCCTCAGAAAAACTGCAGGAGCGTCAGCTGTGAGTCTGTTCTGACTCCGCCACGGCAGTGAACCGAGTTGGGGTTTTCTACTGACCTATTCAACTTGCTCGCTTTGATACCCTTCCCCTTGCTGGAGTCACTGCAGTCATACAAAGTAATACAACCCCTCTTTCAATTCCTTTAAGTGTTGCTCTGTCCACTTACATGGCTTTCTCTCTCCGCCTCCTCCTTGACCCTCTGAGGGCTCTCTGCATGGACAGGTGGTTGACATACTCACTGCTAACACTGAAATGTTGACAGAGTCCACCTGGGTGCATCTGGGAAGAAAGGGCTATTTGAAAAAAAAATCAGCCACCTACAACCAGGAGAGGATAAAATAGACAAATGGGACCTTCTAAGAATCAAATCCCTATGCACATTCAAAAACTTGTCCAACAGGGTAAAAAAGGAAGCCACAGACTGAGAAAAAAAAATTGGTAATTGAGGGAACAGCAAACCCCCCATTTTTAAAAAAAAACCCCAGAAGCAGAAGTGGGCCATAAAAATTCTTAGCTTAAAGCAAACACAAATGCGCCAGGTAAAGTCTTATCTGTCCTTGCAAAGTAAAGAATTAACTAGTGTCTACGTGACACAAAAAGAGTAAAAGCGGGCAAAGTAGCCAGTCCATCAAAAGCTGACCCACATAACTGATCCCCCAGCCCACCAACCATGCTTCCAATCTCCCCACCCTGATAGTAGCACCCAGGAAGGCCTTAAAAACAAATGGGGGGGGGAGACTCGGGGCTTTTTCCCTCACCACCTTCCTACTGAGGGACAAAGTCTCCACATGTGGATATTCTCTGTAATAAAGTACTTTCTGTGTTTACATACATGTGGATTATTCATTTGAGGGGCATTTCATGGGCAGAACAGTAATGACATGTCTGATAAGGAACTTATATCTAGAATTTATGGAATACTAGAGCACTACAATAAGATAAAGGTAAACAACCCAATTACAAAATGGGCAGAGAATATGAACAGACACTTCACCAAAGTAACCATTCAGATGGTGAACATACACAATGTTGTTATGTGCCATCGAGTCGCTTGCGACTCATAGCGACCCTATGTACAAGAGCTCTAAATGCTGTTCTATCCTGTGCCAACCTAGCCATCTCAA
>NW_006400257.1:132213-143753 GCF_000299155.1 Elephantulus edwardii | reverse complement strand
ACCTAAGTGCCCATCAACAAATGAATAGATAGAGAAGTTGTCGTATATTCACACAGTGGAATATTATGCAGCATTGAAAAACAAGGAACTCATACAATATTATTCAAAATGGGTGACCCTGGAGGACATTATGTTGAGTGAAATATCTCAGTCACAGAAAGACAAATACTGTATAATGCCACTGTTATAAAACAGGACTGACAGGGGATTGGAGGGAAACTAAGAAAAGAGGGGATAAATAACGTACACAGCATTGAAACGGACAAGGAAGAGAACCATATAAAAGGAATATATGATTAGGTATTATTTGTGTGACAAGAGTCCAGAATAAGAGCTGCATAGTAAATTGTTCTGTGGCGGGGAATTTATAACAATGAAATAACTTTTTTCCCTAAAGAAAAAACAAACTGGGGTGATGGGGGCAGGGAGGAAAATGTGCAACCACGAATGAACTGAAATTCAAGTTCTTTATTAACTTATAACAAAATCTTGATTAAAATTAAAAATAAAAATCAGCTGCTATTTTGGCTGAAAATCCTATGAAGTTCTGCTCTAACATATGTGGGCTTGCCTTGAGTTGGAATCAATCTGTTGGCAACTGGCTTGGATTTGACTTTTACTTATCCTTCAAATCCCAGTTTAAATGTCACTTGTGTAGACAAACTTCTTTAACCTCATCAGCGATTCTAAATTCCATTCCTAATATTCAGATCAATTCTGCATATCTTTCATGCTATTTTGTGCATTTAGATTGATTAAACTACTTTTAGTAAACATTTGTTTAAATGTTTATCTTCTCTGTTAATTTGAAAGCTCTGTTAATTTGTATGCAGGGACTGTGTTTGTTTAGGGCACCATTTTATTGCCAGAATCTAGCCTGGAATGTTTACTAAACATTCCTTGACTGACCAACTTTGTTTCCTATCTGAATCATGCATTTACCCTGCTATTCATTCACTTATTAGTTTAATGCTTTTCTGCTATTTATAGATTTAGATTTGTCTGCTTAATGTTAGTTGTCTTAAGCTGTGCACTCTGAGAGAGCAGAGAATGTATGTATATAACTTTCCCTGTGTAATATTTTGTGTGTGGGTGTATGTGTATGCATCTCATTCCTACAAGTAAAGGGCAAAGAATGAAGAGGAAAAGTGGGAAGATGACTGTAAGTGCTAACACCTCTGCTGAGATGTCTTCACCTGAGTTATCCATGAGGTGTACAGGGTACCAGGGGCAGGGTATCAGGGGGAAGGTACCTGGGGGAGGGTACCATGGACAGGGTACCAAGGACAGGGTACCAGGGGCAGGACTAGAAACGTTAGGATGGTATGAAAAGTGTCTGCATTCAGAACTGTGGGGCACATGCAGTGTAACAGAAGGAAAGAGTAGAGGATTCTCCAGGGAATCAGGAAGAAGAGGAGAGCTTGAAGCCACAGGCCTCATTTCCCATAAGGACATCAGTGTTGTTAAGCCAAAGAAAACTATTAGCTCTCATAACAGCTCTTCCTGTTATGGCCCCTTGGGTTGTGTTTTCATAACAATTGAGGGACCACTTTTACAATTGTCACTGGAATAATTACGAATAGGATGGATAGAATATGATCTTAAATCAAAACAACTATGAGATATCATCTGACTCCAGTACGAATAGCAAAATTTAGCAGAGCAGCAAACAACAAAAGCTGGCAAGGTTGCGGAGAAACTGGAACCCTTATTCACTGTTGGAGGGAGTGTAAAATAGTGCAACCACTGTGGAAGGCTCTATGGTGCTTTCTCAAAAAGATGTAAATAGAAATACCATTTGACTCAGCAATTCCATTACTGGGAATATACCCTAAAGAGAGCATTAACTGCCACCCAGGCAGATAGATATATGCACATCCATGTTTTATTGCGGCTTTATTCCCAATAGCAAAGAACTGGAAACAACCTAAATGTCTGTCCATCAACAAACGAATGGAAAGAGAAGATCTGGTATATTCCCACAATGGAATATTATGCTGCATTGAAAAACAAGGAACTAAAAAAAAAAAAGAAAAGAAAAACAAGGAACTCATGAAATACTTCTCAAAATATGTGACCTTGGAGGACATTGTACTGAGTGAAATATCTGCCACAAAAGGATAGGTGCTGCATGGTGCCGCTATTACAGAATGGGACTGACATCAGGGTTGGGGTGAGACTGAGAAAAATTGGATAAATTATATAGATGACATTGAAACAGATGAGAGAGAGAACTGTTTGAAAGTGATATATGGTTGGGTATTATGGTTATGACAAGAGTCCAGAATAAAGGTTGCATAGTGGAGTGTACTCGGGGCAGGGATTCTAAACCAATGAAATAATTTTTCTTCTATTTTTCAAAGGGAAGAGCAAACTGGGGGCGGGGGGGGAGAGGTGGGCAGGGAGAAAAATACAACAATGAATGTAGAGAAATCCAAAATCTCTGTAAACATTCATTAAAATTTTAAAAAATTAAAAAAGAGAATATAATCTTAAGAGAAACTTAGAATTTTAATTCTCACTGCTCCTTTAAAATTCAGTAATGATAATCCTAAAAATACTCCAGGACAAATGTTTTTTTCTGGATCCTTTGTAGCTTTCAGGATTCCTGGTGGCCCAGTGATTAAATCACTCATGTGTGCCTATCTACTTTTGTAAAGATTTACCACCCTGTAAACCCTATGGGAGACAAATAGACATTCTTCTGGTATCCTTTACTGTTGAAGACTGAGGGTAAAGTATTTTTATAATTATTAATAATGAGACAGACAGCCAAGAACGAGATAAGAGAGAGTAAAGACGGGCACAGCAGTCCTGATGAAGGACTGAAGCGCTCAAGCCATGCCTCTCTGTGTATTTATTGAGAATCATAGTGATGGTAAACAAAGGAAAATCAAAACGGAGTATTAAACAAAAACAAGGGATCTTTTGCAGATAAGGCCAAATTCCTCTTTATTCTTTGTTGTTGTTGTTATGAGCCGTTTGCATTTGCGACTCATTGCGACCCTATGTACAACAGCCCTAAACCCTGCTCTATCGTGTGCCAATCGCACTGCCTCTGACACACCCATCCTGATTACCCCAGTCACTGAATCAATATAGAGGGTCTTCCCCTACTGTGCTGTCCCTCCACCCTCCCAAGCATGATGTCCCTCTCCAAGGACCAGTCCCTCCTTACAACATGTCCAAAGTATGTCAGACGAAGCCCCAGAATCCTTGCCTCCAAAGAGTAGCCTGGTTTAACTCTCTCCAGGATGAATCTCTTTGTTTTCTTGGCAGTCCATGGTACATTCAATACTTTTCTCCAGCACCACAGCTCAAAGGCATCAATTCTCCTTCTATCCTCCCTAGTCATTGTCCAACTCTCTGATGCATAACAAGTGATTGCAAAGACCATAACCTGTATCAGATGCACCTTAGTCTCCAGAGACACACCCAGAGACACACCATTGCTCCTGAGTACTTTAGAGAGGTCCCTAACAGCAGACTTTCCCATCGCAATACGTTTTTTTTATTTCCTGGCTGCTGGTACCAAGAGTGTTGACCGTGGAGCCAAGCAAACTGAAGCTGTGAACAATCTCAATCTCTTCGCCATCCATCCTGATGCTATCAATTGGTCCAGTGGTGAGAATCTTTGTCTTCTTGACATTGAGCCTCAGTCCATACTGAAGGCTGCAGTCCTTGACCCTCTGCAGCAAGTGCATGAGGTTTCAGCAAGCAGGGTTGTGTCATCTGCATACCGCAGATTGTTAATAGATCTTCCACCAATCCTGATGCCACACTTCTCCTCATAGAGCCCAGCCTTTTGGATAATCTGCTCTACATACAGGTTGAAAAGGTATGGAGATAGGACACATCCCTGGCGTACACCCTTCCCAATTTTGAACCATGCAGTGTTACTCTGCTCTGTTCTGACGACTGCCTCTTGGTCCAAGTATAGGTTTCGCAATAGCACGATTAAGTGTTCTGGGATTCCCATTCTTCTCAGAGTCAGCCACAGTTTGGTATGATCCACGCAGTCACACGCCTTTGCATAATTAATGAAACACAGATGGACATTCTCTGATATTTTACCTTTATTGTTTACTTTATGCTAATATCAGGATGGAGGGATTCAGTAAATACAAACTAAGAACAATTTTGACTCTTAAGGAATACCTTAGTGCCTCAGGGTGAACTCTAGCTTGCATTATGCCTCCTTTATATCCTGACATAGCATTTGATGTATTATTAATATTAAATTTGATATTAGGCTTCCCTGTGAAACTGGAGAGAGGATTAGAGACACACAAATGTTGAGCACTCTCCTTCATAGGGTCGCTATGAGTTCCCCGTGACTCGACGGCACTTAACAACAACAAAAACAACAACATTAGGCTTCCCACACTTTACTTTCAGCCAGGATTCATCTGACATCAGCATTGATATTCCTGGTGCCATGGCCTCTTCTAAAGTCTGCTTGAATTTCTGCCAATTCCCTAACTATGTACTGTTCCAGTTATTTTTGAACGATATTCAGCAGTATTTTTCTAGCATGTGATAGAAATGATATTGTTCAGTAATTTCCACATTCATTTGGATCACTCTTCTTGGGAATAAGAACAAATACAGAATTCTTCCAATCCGTTGGCCAGACAGCTGTCCTCCATATTTCCTGGCACAGACTGGTGAGTGCATCCAAGGCTGTACCTTTTAACTGAAACAAGTCAATTGGTATCCCGTCTATTCCTGGGGTCTTATTTTTTGTTAATGCTTTCCATGCCTTTCACTTCTTTCATAACCATTGACTTGTATTTGTATGGTACTTCCTGAAATTTTTCAGTATCAATCAATTCTTTCTGGTACAGTGACTCTGTATATTCCCTCCATCTTCTTTTGAGGCTTTCTGGGTCATTCAATATATTGCCCATAACATCTTTCAACTTTGCATCACGAGGCCTAATGACAAGTTGTGGCTGACATTGAGATGAATGGGAATCCCAGAGTACTTGATTGTGCTCATGAGGAACCTATACCTGGAAAAGGAGCTGTTTTGTGAACAGAGCAGGGACGCATTTTATGGTTTATAATTGGAAAGAGAGTGCATCAGGAATGTATTCTCTCTCCATATCTGTTCTATCTATATGCTGAGCAAATTATCTGAGAAGCTGGACTGTATGAAGAGGAGTGTGGCATCAGGATTGGAGAGAGACTCATCAATAACCTGCATTATGCAGATGGCACAATCTTGTTTGCTGAAAATGAGAAGGATTTGAAGTACTTGTTGCAGAAGATCAACCTTTAGTATAGATTGCTTCTCAATATGAAGAAAACAAAGATTCTTACCACTGGATCAATATGCAGTGTCATTATGAATGGAGAGGAGATTGAAACTGTCAACAGCTTCATCTTCCTTGGATCCACAATTAACACCCTTTGTACAAGCAGTCAGGAAATAACGAGATACATTGCAATGGAAAAAGTCTGCAGTTAGGGACTTCTCCAAATTATTGAGGAGTAGTGATGTCAGTTTGAGGACTAAGGTACGTCTGAATCAGGCCATGGTATTGCTGATTACTAGGTATGCATCTGAGACACGGACAATGAATAAGGATGACAGAAAAATAATTGATGCCTTTGAGTTGTGTTATTGGAGAGGAGCGCTGAACATTCAATGGATGGCCAAGGGAACGAATAGATATGTCTTGGAGAGGGTACAGCCAAAGTGCTCTTTGGAGGCAAGAATGATGAGGCTTTGCCTCACATACTTTGTACATACTGCTAGGAAGTGCTATTCCTTGGAGAGGGACATGATGTTGGAAAGGGTGGAAGTTTCTGCGAAGGAGAAGGAAGACCCTTAACCAGGTGGATTGACAGGGTGACTGCTGCAATGGACTCTTTTGTGTTAGATAGTGTGAGGATGGTTCAGGACAGGACTGGTTTCAGATTTTCATATGGTCACTATGAGTCATACTCGACTCAATGGCATCCAACAAAAACAAGAACAAACTCTACGGGATGGTTCTACTTTGTCCTAGAGGGTCATTGTGAGTTGGAATTTAACTGACAATAATGGGTTTAGAATTCTTGTTTTTTTAAACAATCACTTTATGTAGTAAAACATGATCTCTGTTGTTACTGTTCAGTGCTATTGACTATTTTTTGAGTATTTTTATGGCCCTAAAAACAACAAATCAGAGTGTTGCCCTATTGTGTGCATCTCCATGCTTGAGGATGTTCTTATAGTCCTTGTGTCAATCCATCTTATTGAGGATCTTTCTTTCTTTTCTTGACCCATTGCCTTTTCCAGCATGATGCCAAGGACATGACTCCTGATGATTTACTCAAAGAATGTGACAATGTACTCAAGTATGTGAGACAAAGTTTCACCATCTTTATCTCTAAGGAGCACCTTCGTTGTACTCCTTTCAAGATAGGTTCCCCCCCCCCCTTTTCTTTTGTCAGTCCACAGAATATTCAACACCACAGTTCAAAGGCATTGATTCTTCTTTGGTCTTCTTATGCATTTGAAAATGCCATAGCTTGAGGCAGGTGTACCTTAGTCCTTAAACGAATATTCTGGCTGTTTAGCACTTTAAAGAGGTCCTTGACAGCAGATTTTCTCAAGGCAATATGTCTTTTGATTTCTTGGCCATAGCTAATGCCATGGCAACCTTTACAGCTGCTATAGATACTGCTGCTGCTGCAGCTACCCTGGGTTTCCTGATTCCCATGCCATGTGGATAGCTGTGCAAGTTGGCTGCACTATGTTGGTTAAGGTTCTGTGTTCTGTTGCTCTCTTTACTTGATGTTTCATTTCAATCTCTTCTTTCAGTCAATTTTAAAATATTTTATGCTGAAGATCAAAGACTACAACCTTCAATGTAAATTGTATCTCAGCATCAGGAAAAGAAATATCCTCATCACTGGACCAATAGGCAACATTGTGACAAATGGAGAAAAGATTGAAACTGTCAACAATTTTGCTCTATTTGGATTCACAATCAACATCTATGATAACAGGAGCCAAGACCAGAAGATGTGTTACATTGGGAGAATCTGTTGTCAAGGAACGCTCCAAAGTTCTAAAGAGCAAGGATGTCAGTTTAAAGACTAAGGTGAACCTGATCCAAGCCACAGTCTTTTCCATTACTTCTTGTGCATCTGAAAGTTGAATAAATATGATTAAATCTGACAGAAGAACTTGAGACTTTGAATAGAGATGTTAGAGAACAATACTAAATACCCATGGGCTGCCAAAAGAACCTGTCTTGAAGTCAGTGAAATCAGGGTCTTCCTTAGAGGCAAGGATGGTGAAACTTTGTCTCATATGCTTTGGGCATGTTGTTAGGAGGGACTAGTCCTTGGAAAAAGACATCATAGTGGGAAAGGTGAAGGCTCAGAGAAAGAGAAGATGACCTTGAACAAGATGGATCAACACAGTGACTGTAACAATGGGCTCAAGCATATCAGAGATGGTGAGAATGGAGCAGAATAGGAGACGGTTCAGATCTGTTGTTCAGAAGCTATGAGTTGTAATCTACTTGGCACCTAATAACAACAACTTTACCATGAATGTAGATTGAGGATCCAAGTAAAATGAAATTATTAACAATTTAAATTTAAATTAAATTAACAATTTCAATCTTTTCTCCATCTAGTGGTGAAGATTTTTGTTTTCTTGATATTGAGATGTTACTCATATTGAAGGCTGTACTCTTAGACATTCTTCAGTAAGTGCTTTAAGTCTTCTTCATTTTCTGCAAGGAACTTTGTGTCATATGCATAACTCAGGTTGTTGATAAGTCTTTTTTCTAATCCTGATGCCGTATTTTCTTCATGTTGTCCAGTTCCTTGAATTATTTTCTCAACATACAGAGAGCGTAGATTGTGGGATGACATCAAGGGCATCATCTGAGAAGGAAGCAAAAAGTCATTACAAACCCAAGAAAGGAAGGAAAAACGAAGATGGTTGTCAGAGGAGACTCTGAAACTTGCTCTAACGTGTAAAGAAGCCAAAATAAAGTGAAGAAATGCTGAAAACAGCTAAACAAAAGGTTTCAAAGGGCAGCTTGGGAAGACAAAGCAAAGTATAATGAAATATACTAACAGCTGAAGCCAGAAAAACCGAAGGGAAGGACATGCTGAAAGAAGTAAAGAACAAATTCAAGTCTTGAGTTGTAATAATGAAGGATTCTGTGAACACAATCTCGCATGATACGGGAAACATAAAAAAGAAGATGGAATATTACTTCTGTTTCTACTCGTGAAATATTTTATGTAGAGTTAGTGACAGCTCTTCTCTGAATGTTTGGTAAAATATGTGGGCAAAGCCATCTGGTCTGGGGTATGGTGGAGTTTGTCGGAAATTGTTTAAAATGACCTGTCAATTTTGTGTGTGTGTGATTACTCTGTTTAGGTGTTTTACTTCAGTTTGTGTAAGTTGTGAGCTTCTAAGTGTCTATTTCCTCTAGGTTTTCATATTTGTTATAGATTTTTTTAAATTGTGATTTTAACAAAAATTTGTAGAAAAGCTGGATTTTCATTCTTTCACGGTTGCACATTTTCTTCCCTCCCTCAAATTTCACTTTAAAAAATTATTCATTTTTGTATCATTTTCTACCTTCTCCTCCAATCCTCCTCCAGTTCACGTTGCTATACACCTCTGATTCTGGACTGTTATGCAAATAATGCCTAAACATATGTTCCTTTTATTTTTAGTTTTTAAAATATATTCCTTTTAAACAGTTCTTTTCTTCAACTGTTTCAACGTAGTGTTCATTATCTATCCTCTCTTTTCTTAGTTTCCCCCTAATCCCCATGTCAGTCTTCTTTTATAACAGTTGGTGTTATACAGTATTTGTCCTTTTGTGACTGAGATATTTTATTCAGCAAAATATCATCCAAGAAAAAAAATATCATCCAAGGTCACCCATGTTGTGTAATATTTTATGAGCTCCTTGTTTTTCAGTGTGTTGCAGCATTCCATTCTGTGAATATACCACAGTTTTTCTATCCATTCATTTATTGATGGGCACTTCGGTTGCTTCCATCTCTTTGCTATTGTGAGTAACGCAGCAATAAATATGGCTGTATAGATCTGTTTGGGTGGTAGTGTCTTTAAAGTACATTGTTAATTGTTAATTACCATTGAGTTGTAGGCAACTCATAGTGACCCTGTGAACGAAAGACCTGAACACTTGTGTAACTTTCATAATTTCTCCAAGTTCATAGAGTTTCTGGAGGCAAGCTATTTCGGAAGTGGATGCCACTCCTGCTTCCAAGCTTGTTTTAATCAGAGAACTCCACCAAACACTGTCCACCATGAGTAACCATTATAACATTTGACACATTAGTGTCACAGTGTTCAGCATTACAGCAACCAAAAGTTACCTTTGTACAGCAAATGGAAAGACCAGTGCTATACCACTTAGAAGAATGCTTGACCAAACACAGTTAAAACCAGGCCTGAGGGCTGCAGATTAAAATCACCCACCTTTGGCTTGGTAGCATGACTTTCTGTCCACTAGGCCAACTGAGCTCTCTCTATGTTGTTGTTATTGTTAAGTACTGTCGAGTCAGAGATGGCTCGTAGCCACCGGATGCTCTGCTGAAGGAGGGGCAATCTCCTCCTGTACCAGTCAGATCTGATTTGATGGTACACACACACACACACACACACACACACACACACACACACAAGAAATTTGGAAGACAACTGTCCAGCCAACTGACTGAAAGAGACCTATATTTGTTTCCATTTGAAAAAAAAAAGGGTTTAATGAATGGGAAAATTACTGAACAATATCCTCAATATAAAATTTAAGTAAAATCTTGCTGAAGAAAATATACAATTGACTGGAAAAATTTATCGACAGGGAATTTCCAGAAATTAAAACTAGATTCAGAAGAGGCTATGGAATAAAGATGATAATTTCTGATGCCATATGGATCTTGGATGAAAGTAAAGAATACCAGAAAAGATGTTTCCTTATGTTTTATATACAAAAACATTTGACTGTGTGGATCATAACAAATTCCGGTTAACACTGAGAAACATGGGAATCCCAGAATGCTTAAGTGTGGGCATATAAAACCTATACATAGACCAAAAAGTAGTTGTCTGAACAGAACAAGGGACTACTGCATACGTTGAAATCTGGAAAGGTGTGTGTCAGGGCTACATCCTTTCTCTACTGTTTGCATGATCTCAATTAAGTACTTAAATTTTTCAGCTCACGGATTGTCAGATTCCAGTTGTTTTGGTTCTGTCCACAACAACCCTCCCCCCTTGCCTCCCAGATTAAGCTGTTTCCCCAGCCCCATTTGGGACCTCCTGCAAATTAAAAAAGAGGATGATGTCCTTCTTTCTTCCCTAAGGTTTCTGACCTTTCAAAGATCAGAGCACATGAAAGGAAGGAAGAGGTGGCATTGAAGTCAGAGAAGCAAGAGAATGATTATGCAGGTGGTGCTAAAGCTGGCTTTGAACTCTGAGTGATCATGGCCCATGTTTTAATCAAATTTTGCTCATGGACTTAAAAAAAATTTTTTTTATATTGGTTTGCATACAAAATTCGTATCACGGGGACATTTTTGTGAGTTCTTCGGAGCTCTGTACTGGCCTTCTCATGCCCATTTACACTCCCTGCCCCTAACACACTATATATAACACAACAGTAATATTGCTGTAGTTTCCTTGACTTGGCCAAGAAAATCTTCGGTTGAGGCTTTAAAAAAACTTTTTTTGAGAAAGAAAATCCACCCTCAACCAGGTAGATTGACACGGTGACTGCTGCAATGGGCTGTCATGTATCTGAAAGTGTAAGGATGGCACAAGACAGAACAGGTTCAGATCTTCTGTTCATAGAGTTGCTATGAGTCATACTTGACTCAATGGCACCTCACAACAACTACTTAACAGTCACTAACTTTTGAGTTAGAACTGAATCACCTACCTGTAAAATGAAGATGTTAATAGTACCCAGCTGTAGAGTTCGTGTAAGGATTAAATGTGTGAAGTTATAGAGCAGTTAACAGTGTGACAGCACAACACCGTAACAAGAGGCAATGGTGATTCAGTGATGGATCACTTGTCTCTTATTGGGAGATCCTGGTTTAATATAATTATTGTACCACTTTTCTGTTATTTGTTATGATCCTGAATACTATCCAAAGGAGTTTCCTCTTTAGATAGACTATGAAGAAAGGCCTAGTGATATCATGAAAACTAAGCCATGGAAGCATCTGTAATCACAATGGAACATTATCTGATCCCCAGACAATCATAAGGACAGTACAAGAACATTTCGTTCTTCTGCTCTCAGTCACATTGAGTCAGATCTGATTCAAAGACAGCTAACAATAATCACATAGTAAATGCTCAGTTGGTGGTAATTATAATTGTTGTTGACATGATTAATAAACTTAACTTGTAAACTTCATTACAGAAAAGCTAGGAACAACACTAGAAGTCCTAATTCACAACATAAACAGTCTTCCCAGTATCCTGGAAAACCTACAACCAGGAGAAGATAACATAGATGAATGGAATTTTCTAAGAC
>NW_006400257.1:121027-130727 GCF_000299155.1 Elephantulus edwardii | reverse complement strand
ATGAAAATTAATAAAATATAATTATAGGAAAAAATATATAAAAAAAAGAAAGAAATATCCCTAGTCGATTGCTACTGAGATGATTCTAAATCATTGTGACCCCACATTTGTGTGATAGAGTAGAACTGGGCAGCAGTCTTCTGTGGTTGAATTTTTGAAACTAGATCATCAGGCGTTTCTTTCAAATTATGCAAAAAAAAATGAATACATTTTTAAAAAAGTGAATTTGGGGTGTAGGGAGGAAAATGTGTAACAGTGAATGAATAAAAATCCAACTTTTCTATAAACTTTTAAAATCAGCATTGGATGGACTTGAATCTCCAGTCTTTTACTTGTAGCTCAGTGTGCTAATAATTTGTACTGTTCAAGGGTCTTCTCCCTATACATTACTAATAATTTAACCATCCATTCATAGTTCCTCTATTGCCCTCTTTTGGTTCTATTGGACAGACTCTAAGACGATTTTCTCACTCATGCCTGTGGCTCACTTCAAGTCTGCGAACAACGGGTTCTTTGCCTTCACAAGCTCTGAGACAATGAGCAGAACCAGCCCCACACAGCCCCTACAGTCTCTGTGGTGGCCTTGCATTCCTTGGGCTGAAGTTAGGGTACTCTGTTTCCATAACTGCAGGTGATACATAGCAAGTTTTAGGACGGGATCTCTTGAAGCTCTTTTACCAAGATTGTGGGGAAATGTAAAGATCCTTGCTGAGTTTTTTTAATTGCTTAGGAAAGTATCCACAACACAGCAGTCATTCTCATTAAACGAATGATTTATAAGAATTTTATATGTAGCAACTTTTCCCCCCTTCTGATATGAACAAGAGTTTTAGAGTTTCACATCTGATCTCCATTTCCTGTGAAAATTTGTACCTTTACTTGCACCTCACTTTGTTATGAAAGGTCTCATTGTTTAGTCAGAATCAACGCATAACTGACCATAGAGGGGGGTTTTTAGAGCCAGTAAATCACACTTGAAGAGACTGCCTATCTTTCTCCCACAGAGCCACTGGTGGATTTGAACTGCTTGCCTTTGGGTTGGCAGCACAACTTTCTGTTGACTAGGCCACCAGAGCTCCAGATATGACAGTATCCATGGTATGACATGGATATCAATGATATGACATGGGTACCACATATTGGAACCTCAATTGAAAAGTCCAAACAATAGTTACTGAATGCAAACAAGAGATTCAAGGTAAAAAAATACATAAATTTCTGAGAGACAATATAGTGGTTTTCCTCTCTGTTTTTCAATTGAGGAAGCTTAACTGTCCTCGTCTAGAAAACTAACCTCATCTTCTCATCCTCAAAAAATAGGTAAATGATAAATTATGAACAGAGAGATGACTCCAGATGGACCACAGGCCCTGGAGAATATTAAAATAATTTTCAGAAGGAAGGACTTATCATCAGAAAGGCAAACAGAGATGAAGCACAAGCAGCTAGGGTGCTCCACGGAGGCAGGGTGGTGAAACCGAAACTCCGTCGTCAGGAGGCTCTCGTCCTTGGACAAAGATGTCATGCTGGGAAATGTGGACCATCAGAGGGAAAGAGGAAGGCTCTCAACAAGACTCAGTGACTGTAACAAGGGTCTCGAGCACATTAGAAATTGTGAACAGAGTGGGTAAAGTCCATTTCTGTTCTGACGGTCACTATTCATCATGGCGGCCTCCACAGTAACAACCAGTAACTGCAATTTAAGAATTCGTTTTCCAAAATCCATGCTTTCCTTTGGATTTAGTGCTGTCTTCTTCTGCACAGGTTCCTATTACAGCCCCAAAGTAATGTTTGGTGAGAGCAGTTACCAGTGACCAGGTCTCTCTCCTCAGCTCGTTTTAGGGAGATAAATAAATAATTCTCGGCTCTATTTTCCCAGCCAAATTTGTGTCTGTGTCTGTGGGTTTAACATGGGAGCTGTAGATGTCATTACCTTCGACAAGAAGGCTGAATATTTTTATTATGATGAAAAGGCATTTCTGTCTTCCAGTTCAAAGCCAGAGACTGCCTTGCAGAAATTCAAAGGCTTTGTCCCGGTGCTGCTGTCAAACCAGCAGATGGAGTAGCAGTCCTGCGCTGAGTGCCTCTGGGTCCACCTGGGCTGTTGTGCTGGGCGATTCTGGGCCCGGCTCTGTGGCTAGAGGGGGACAAGGGAAATGAATACCAATGACTGTGTCCCAATGCCACAACGGTTGTCCTGCCTGTAGATAAGTTCAGTAAAATATGATTCTGGGAAGTTGTTTTCATAGACCTCTCTGGAATCACTGCAAAAGCAATAGTTAGGACTGAGTGCCTGCATGCCCGAGATAACTGTTGTTTTTGTTGTTCAATGACATTGAGCTGACTGCGACTCAGAGTGGCCCTGCGTATAGCAGATTGAAACCTTGCCTGGCTTTACATCCTCCTCACAATCCCTGCTGTGCTTATTTCCATTATTACAGTGACTCTGTCAATCTGTCTCATTGAGGGTCTTCCTGTAGGGCAATAAGAAAAGAGAAGTGGAGATGACAGAGCCACCACCTGGGCAGTGGGGAACTATGGGAAGATTCCCTCGCCCTTGAAGGACCTCAGGGAGGACACAGGGTACATCTAGTGACTGCGGGTGGAAAAGGAAAAAGATGGTTTTAAAAGGAAAGTTTGGACAATGAAGCTGAGTTACCATCTGCCTAAAACACTATTCTCCGTCTGAATTGCAGGTACTGGAGTCTCATTTTCTAAATCCTACGCTGCTTAACAAATGTATTAGGGGGCCATGTAACCCGAGATGTCCTGAGAGCATTTGTTGTTGTTAAATGCTATTGAGCTATTGCCCTGTCATGATGACCTGTGTGCAATGGAACTAAATGATGCCTGGTCTGGTGTCATCCCCATGATTCATCTCGGATCAGATCATTGTGATCTGTATAGTTTTCATTGACTGGTTTTGGGAGGTCAGTTCCTAGGTCGTGCTAGTCTGCCTTTTTTAGCTGGCTTCTTCCTGTGTTCCTAAGCACTCACCAGGCAGCTGGAAATACAGCAGCGCTTGATAAAAAAATGATGGTGGGAAGAATAAAAAGAAAAAAATGGGTGTCCCTGGGAGATGCAAATAGCTTGTGTTCGATCTTGACCCGAAGGCTGGCCATTTGTCTGTGGAGTGGCACCATGGGAGGCAAAGCCCTGTGATCTGCTTTGGTGATGGTCACAGCCAAACCAACTCTAGGAGCAGTTCTGCTCTGTAACACGTGAGGTGCTGTGACCCAGCCTGCACTTGACTGCAACAAGCTTAGTTTTGTTTCTCATAAGTAATGGAAGCGTGAATGTTTTCCCACAGAGAAGTTTCTTCTGCTTCTCTCAGGGCGATAGCCTTTCTTCAGGGAAATGGACAGTACACCCTACCTCCTTTGTTAGTTTCAGAACTGAGGAGGAGCAGTGGGTGGATTCCTACTCTCTGAGGGGCCTGTGACTCTCTACCTGATTTTATCTCAACGGCCCAAATCCAGAAGTAGGGTTAGCTTGGGGGACACAGGTATAGATAACCTCTATAATCCAGAGCAGAGCCACTTCATACTGTCTCAGAAGCCAGAGGGAAGATAATTTTCCTGGTTGGTCCTTTGTGTAACCCTGAAAATGGCTTCTTGGCAGACCATTGGGTTCTTAGCTGTAGTGCAGGCTGCTGCATCTCCTCTTCATTGAGAATCCAGAGGTGTCTGGCAAGTTTCTTGGCCACAGGCCTCCCTGGAGCCCAGAGCTCTTTGAAGAGAAGAAAAGGTTCTAGGAACAAGGAAGCTGCCACTCTTGATAAAAAAAAAAAAAAGACGGGCGGGAAGAATTTGAGACTAACTAGGGTTGAAGAGAACTGTCTGAGGGCTGAAGAGAATGTTAATGGCTCTGCTTGTCGGCTTCAAAGCCTGAGCTGCATAGGAGTGCACACACATGACAATACTGTCACCTACAGATTATTACCAAGGACTGAGCTTACAAACAATCCCAGGCCTGGTTTCCAGGCAGGAAGAGAGAGCGGAGGGAGAAACTTAGGAGATCCTCAGCGTGATTCAGACAGTTAGGGTTAAATTGTCCTTCTATAGTCATCAACTAATCAGATTTCTAGAAGAATGTGGGCCAAAGGAAATGGCTGGCAGGAAATGCTGAAAAGAGTTGTCTGTTTCTTTGTTTACAAAATGTTAACTGTTGGTCCCCTGGCCAGATCTCTTTAACCAGGCCTCTGGACCCATCCCCTAGTGCTGTGTTGTGTTCCAGTGGCTCTCCAGAAAATGGCCATTGCTGGAGAGAGGCTTCTCCTGAACCTCTCTGCAGCTTCCAGTCAAGGGAGTCTCCAACGAAAGATCCCGAGTTCTGCCATATGATAAAGCTAAGTCCAGACACAAAGTTGCAATCATATCCTTTCCTGATTTCTTCATTCCCTTTGCTCTTTTTTGAAATTACTGCACAAGCAATTGTAGGATTGAGTACTTGTATGTGACATAAGAGAAGAAATGAGATAGAGATAACAGAACCATGTCTGGGGCAGTGGGAGGCTATGGTAGGATCCCTTTACCCCTGGATATTCTTGAGAAAGACACAGGGTATACCCATTTGGGCATACCTCAATAAATCATGTAGCTTGAATTCTCACTCTGATTCTGCTCATAGAGAACCCTGATTCATACAGCAGCTCTTCCAAGTGGTAGAATATTGAGCAAAGCAAATGCGTGTATGTTCATTGTGAATATAAAGAAGATGATTAACACATAATGATAATGGACATTCAGAATAACAACACTTAATCCTTTGTCAAAGACGTTCTAGTGGTCTTGTTGTAAGAAGCTGCACTGCAATCTCAAAGGCACGCAGTTCAAATCCAACTTCTTTTTCCAGAGAAGGATGGGTAATCTCCCCCTGTGTGATTAACTGCCTCTGCAAACCTACTGGAAGGTCAGAGGGTCAGTTTGACTCAAAGGCACACAACAACAGTAACAACAACAACAATATTTCTTTGCCAAGGAACCAAGGAAACTTCAAGTGCTTAAAGTTCTTCACTGCTACTCAGAAGGTCAGTTGTTCAAACTCACTGGTCTCTCTATGGGAGAAAGATGAAGTAATCTATTGCTTCATCATTTTGCAGTGTTGGGGGGATCTATTCTGTCCTATGTGTTCACTAACAGTTGCAATTTATTTGTCTGCAGTGGGATTGTTGGTTTTGTATTTCTATGTCCCAGAAACAGAGAAATAAAGAGAAGGCAGTGTTCGTTTCTAGTAATAGATGGTCCTTCCAACAGGCAGCTGTGCTTTCCTTTCCAGTAAGGTGCGAATACTCTTGTTAGTGTAGAGCCACAGGCTGAAATTACACAGGATTAACAGCCAGAGTCCTTCATGACTAAACACCAAAGTCAGTTGGGCAGGTCTGTGCTCTGCTGGGGTGCTAGCTGCATCTCAGGATCCAGCTCATCTGGACGTCTAGACTCCTCTGAGGGGAGAAGCCCAGAAGTTTCTCAGACAACAGTATTGTGACAGTACTTGGGCCTCGCCACCCTCTGCTAGCTTTTGTTCTGTCTGTTGTCTTTTTCATGGTGTTATTTTGTTTTGAGGTTTTTGTCACCAATTATAAATTGAATTGAGCTTCAATATGGATTGAAGTGCAACATCAAGGGGAAAGAAAAAGATTCTGACCACTGGGCTGATTGGCAGCATCATGACATTTGGGGAAGAGATTGAGATTGTTAACAGCTTCAGTTTGGTTGGATCCACAATCAACACTCTTGGTACCAGCAGCCAGGAAATAGAAAGGTGAGTTGCATTAGCAAAGTCTACTGTCAGGGGACTCTCCAAAGTACTGAAGATTAATGATGTCAGTCTGGAGACTAAGATGCACCCGACCCAGGTCATGGTTTTTTTCAATTACTTGTTATACATCAGAAAGCTTGACAATGACTTAGGATGATAGAAAGAGAATTGATGCCTTTGAGTTGTGGTGCTAGAGAAGAGTATTGAACATACCATGGACCTCTAGGAGAACAGACAGTTTTGTCCTGGAGAGGGTGAAACCAGGCTGCTCCTTGAAGGCAAAGATTCTGAAGCTTTCATATACTTTGGACATGTTGCAAGGAGGGACCAGTCCCTGGAGAAGGACATCGTGTTCAGAAGGGTGGAGAGACAACGCAAGAAAGGAAGAGCCTGGATGAGATGGATTGACTCAGTGACTGGGATAATGGGAGTAAGTGTGCCAGAGAAAATGTGGTTGGCTCAAGATAGAGCAGGATTCAGAGGTGCTGTAAAAAGGATCACTACGAGTCGCAAGCACCTTTATTCTTATAACAACAACAATGTAAATTGAATTACATCCCTCAAAAAAATGTGCTAACATTTTAAGTCTTGTACTGGTGACTAAGCCCTTATTTGGATATAGGGTCTTTATTTTAAAGATGTGGTCCGTTAATGAAGTCGTGTTGCAGTAGGGAGTATCTTAGTGTCTTCTGAGTTGTGTGTCAGAAAAGAGACAAATAGAAATCACACAGGAGGAGACACTATGTGAAAATGCATCTAAAAGCCAAAGAATGCCCAAACACTCAGGGTTGTCAGAAGCTAGAAAAAGACAAGAAAGGCTATTTCCCTGGAGCAGACACAGAGCTTGACCCTGCTGAAGCCTGGAATTCAAACTCCAGGACAGTGGGCAATGCAATTCAGTACTTCAAAGCCTCTCAGTTTGTGGTATTTTGTTCTGGAAGCCCTAGGAAACCAAAGGCACCAGGCATGGAAGGATTTTTTTCACTCTTTTCACGGCATTTCTAAATTGATCTTTGTATTTTGGTATCTTGTTCCAGGTGACTTTTGACACTATTTCAATCTGTTTATGAAGAACCTTCCCTCTATGCCTTATGCCCTATTGGATTTTACACAAATGTGCCTCAGTCTTCTCTAATGTCCTACCCTTTCACACACATTGCCAACTTACAGAGAAGAGAAAAAGTATTTCTAGGGTCAAGAGACCTGGGCTGCATTTAACTTTCAATACCTGACAACTTATTTGCCATCTATGAATCAAGCAACCCTTATAAACCATAGTTTTTGGTTGTTAGGTACCATCGGGCTGAGTACAACTCAGAACAACCCTACGAACAGCAGACCTGAACCTTGCCTTACCTGTGCCATCCTCATCATCTCTCAAATGGTAGAGACCATTGCTGAAGTCACTGTGTCAATCTATCTCATTGAGGGGGAGTGTCTTCATGTCCTTCATTGACTTCCTATTCGTCCAAGCATGATATCTCTTTCAAAGGAATAACCTCATTAACGACATGTTCAGAGCATGTGAAATGAAGCTTCATCATCCTTGTCTTGAAGGAGAACTTTTGGCAGTCCGTGTGATATTCAGCTCTCTTTTCCAGCACCACAACTCAAAGGCATAAATTCTTCTTCTGTCATCCTAATTCATTGTCCTGCTCTCTGATGCATCGGAGGTGTTTGAGAAGACCATGGCCTGAATCAGTTGTGCCTTAGTCTTCAAACTGACATCACTGCTCCTCAGTGATTTGAAGAGGTGCCTGGTGGTGGACTTGTCCAATGCAATATGTTTCCTGATCTCCTGATTGCTGGTACCAAGGATGTTGATTGTTGATCCAAGCAAGATGAACTAACTAACTAGCAGGTTCAATCCTTTCTCGGTCTATCATAATGTTGACTGTTGGTTCTGTGGTGAGGACATTTGGCTTTTTGATGTTGAGATGTAATTCATACTGAAGGCTGTAGTACTTGATATTCTGCAACAAGCATTTCATTCTCTTCTCACTTGTCAGGCATGTCCTCCTGTCTGACAAGAAAGGTTATGTCATCTGCATAATGCAGGTTGTTGATCAATCTTCTTTTGATCAGGATGTCACATTCCTCTTCATAGAGTCCAGCTTCATTAATTATTTGCTCAGCATACGGATTGAATAAATACGGAGAAAGGATACAACCTGGGCACACATCCTTCTTGATTTTAAGCCATGAAGTGTTCCTTTGCTTTTTGGGACAACAGCTTCTTGATCTGGGTATATTGTTGTTGTTGTTAGATGTTTTACTGTTGAGTATGACTCATAGAGACCCTATGAACAGCATACTTGAACCCTGCCCTATCCTGTGACATTCTCATCATCTCTGACACACTAGATCCCATTGCTGAAGTCACTGTGCCAATCCATCTCATTGGAAGATCTTCCTGTCCTTCACTGACCCCTATCTTTCCAAGCATAATGTCCCTTTCCAAGGAGTGGCCTTGTCTAGCTACATGTCCAAAGTACGATAGATGAAATAGATTTCTCTATACCTACATGAGCACAACTAAGTGTTCTGGGATTTTCTTTCTTCTCAACGTTAGACCTAATTATTGTGATCCACACAGTCAAATGCTTCTGCATAGTTGATTAAACACAAATAGGCATTCTTCTGGTATTCTCTGCTTCCAGCCAGCATTTAATCTGACATCAGCAATGACATTCCTGATGCCATAGCCACTTCTAGACAAGATTGAACTTCTGGTAGTTCCATGTCAATGTACCATTATAGCCATTTTTGGATGCTCTTCTACAATATTTTGCTTGCATGTGATATTAGTGATGTTGGTTGATAATTTCCACATTTTTTTTTATCATCTTTCTTGGGAATGGGGACAAATATGACTCTCTTTCAGTCAGTTGGCCAAGCAGCTGCCCTCTAAATTTCCTGGAATAAACTTGTGAGCACATCTAGGGCTGTGTCTGTTAGTTGAAACATATAAATTGGTATAAAGAACTTAGGGCCTTATTTTTTTGCCAGTGCCTTCAGTGCAGCTTAAACATCATCTTTCATTACTACTGGCTCGCTCTTGTTCATATAGAACTTCTTGAAATTTTTCAGTGTCAACTAATTCTTTTTGGTAGAGTGATACTGCGTATTCTTTCCATTTACTTTTGTTACTTCTGGGATCATTCAAGACTTTGTCCATAACATCTCTTGAGGCTTGAGGCTTGAATGTGTTTTCCAGTTCTTTTAGCTTGAGAAAAGTCTAACGAATTCTTACCTTTTTTATTCTCTGACTCCAGCTTGTTACACATGTCATTATAATGTTTTGCTTTGTCTTCTTGAGGAGCCCTTCATAATCTGTTCAGCTCTTTTACTTTGACATCCTTTCCCTTTGTTTGGTTTCTCGATGCTCTAATGTAACTTTCATAATCTCTTCTGATATCCACTTGGTTTTTTCTTTCTCCTCCTTTGTAATGATCTTTTGCTCTCTTCATGGATATCTTTGATATCCTCTCACAGTTCCTGTGGTCTTTGATCACTGATGTTCAATGCCTCAAACTTATTTTGAGATGAGTCTTAATTTAGACTTAAGGTCATATTTTGGTTCCTGTGGACTAGTTTTAATTTTTTTTAGGCATGAATTTAAACTTCCATATGTATAATTGCTGGCCTGTTCCATATCGGCCCTGGTCTGGTTTGACAGATGGTACTGTGTTTTTTCAAGGATTCTTTCACAAACATAGTCAATCTGATTCTTGTGCAGTCCATCAGATGAGGCCCATGTGTAAAGCCACCTTTTGTGTGTGTATGTGTGTGTGTGTTTATCTTTTGTGATTTTTTTTGAGGTTCTAAAATTCCTCTTTTTTTATTTAACTTAGCTTATTTTTCATTTCAATGAACATCTACAGAGATTTTGGAATTCCATTCATTCATTGTTGCACCCTTCTCCCCACACAAACCCCTC
>NW_006400257.1:94777-120777 GCF_000299155.1 Elephantulus edwardii | reverse complement strand
CGCTTCACGAATTTGCGTGTCATCCTTGCGCAGGGGCTATGCTAATCTTCTCTGTATCGTTCCAATTTTAGTATATGTGCTGCCGAAGTGAGCACTTTTGTGATTTTTTTAAAAGGTATTTTCTATGCATAAATCATTGAGTGCACAAAATTTGATCAATTTGATCATTTACTCTCCAGCTTCATTTCTGTGACTACCATTCCTTCCTTGTTGTTTCCAATTTTGGCATTCCAATCACAAATAATTACTAATGCATTTTGAGTGCATGTTTGGTCAATTTCAGACTGCAAAAGTTGGTAGAACTTATCAGTCTCCTCCTCTTTGGCTTTAGTTGTTGGTGCACGTATTTGAATAATAGTTGTATTAATAGGTCTATCTTGTATGCGAATGGATATGCTATGTACCATTCACAGCTTTACACTTCAGGATGGCTCTTGAAATTGCCTTTTTTTATTAATTTAGTTTGTTTATTTTTCATTTCAATGAACATCTACAGAGATTTTGGAATTCCATTCATTCATTGTTGCACCCTTCTCCCCACACAAACCCCTCCCCCCCATTTGCTCCTCTCCTTGAAAAGCAAAAGAAAAACTCCCTCATTGGTACACAATCCCCCCCCCGCACCTCCCCAAACCCCACCCCCTACCCCCAAATATAATCCACTCTGCAACCCTCATTGCATACTCCTACGATAAAAATAATGCCCTAAAATACTTTTAGACTATTCTCTCCCCCATAGACTTCAATGTCGTAAACATATTTCATCCAGTTTTTCTCAGTCTTACCCCCACCCCAATGCCAGCCTCATTCTACAACAGTGAAATTGCCTTTTAAAAAAAATTTTTTTTTGAAACAGCCTTTTTAACTATGAACACAACACCATTTTGCTTCAGTTTTTCATTCCCAGCATTTAGATCATGTGATTTTCTGATTCAAAGTGGCCCACACTTGTCCATCTCAGTTCACTGATGCCTAGAATGCCAATATTCATGCATTCAATTTCATTTTTCACAACTTCCAGTTTTCCTACGTTCATACTTCATAAATTCCATGCTCTAATTATTAATGTTGTTAGCAGCCACTTTTCCTCATTTTTGAGCCTGTCTGGGCTCTACTACTAATACTATAACTACCCATATTTCTCTGTTCTTCATAGTGTTTTCGGAGGCCTGTTGTTTCAGAGATGGATAGCTAATCTTTCTTTCTAGTCTGGCCTACAATCACAGCTAGTCCTGCTAATTCTCCTCTGTTCTCTAGCTTGTGTGATAAAAGGTAGAGAATTAGCAAGTATGTAGGATAATCCTATTGTAAGTCTTCCTGAGAGTGACTCTGTGGAGAGCCTTTCTGAACCTGACTGCTTCTGGCCTTCAGGAATGGTACCATGTGGGTGTCCCTCAATTCTGTCTCTCTACGCTTGATCAAGTGGGGGCCATTTGGCTTTTCACAATGACACAGGCTAGGCCTGGTAAAAGATACATTTTCTCTGCACCTGGCAAACATTGTTAATGCATTTATTGGTGATCAAGTAGAGAGAACTACACAGCATAGTTTGTACTGGGAGAAATGAGTGAGTTTCTTAATGTAGTTTCACAAAGTACTGGTGGCACAAATAGTTAAGATTTCTGAATCCACCAGCTACTCGTTGGCAGAGGAAGATGCATCAGTCTTGCTTCTGTAACGATTTATACAGCCTTGGAAACCATGTGAGAAGCCTGTTCATCTGTTGGGTCCCTCTGAGTTAAAGTCAAACTCAAGGGCAGTAGGATTATGGTTATAGATTTAGTATGTAGGGGTATTCAAGGCTTCTTTGAGATTTTCATATACAGAGTAAACAGATACAGACACAGTTGTTAGCATCATTCTTACTACTGTGACAAGTCATTATAATACAATGAATAGAATGCTGACTCTACAACCAAACTACTTGGGCTTGACTACAACCTCTGCTTCTTCCTTTTTATCATCTTGAGAAAAATCAACATTTCTATTCTTTAATCTCCTCACATGTAAAGTGGGGATAATCATCTGCAATGGGAACATAAAAGTCCCCTTCTTTTGGGGCTCTTTCCCACTTCCTTTTTGACCCTTTGCTTCCCCCGTGTGATGGGAGATCAAGGTCTGGCTTCATCTTGGGAGGATGAGGGTGGTTGCTTACATTCTTCTATGAAAGCCTCTCTTGTTGCTTCTGGTCCCTTCTGGTTGTTGTGTGTTGTCAAGTTGGAACCGACTCATACATGGCTGACCATGTATGACCATACAGCAGGTTTCCGGAGGCAGTTAATTACACATCCTTTGGTGGACTTGAACCATTTGCCTTTGGCATTGCAGTGAAGTTTCTTACCACTAGGCCACCAGGACTCCAAAACCTCTCATAGTTTAGTACTAGAAGTTAGAATGATGAGAACCCTCTTGTGTGACCCCATGGGATCATTCCTTGGTTCATCTATATTGATAGTACCTCCAAGGAAAAATGTGAGCAAGTACAATAAATGATTATCAATATGTCCTGAAATATTTATAGACAAGTTTCAAATATCCTTAAACTCTTTAGCAAATACTAATTGACTCACTATTTTTAAAATGAGAATGGCTCATGATACTTTTCTGAAGAGATTTGAGATTGTGTGTTTAGACCCAGAAAGAGGGATTTTACTTTTTTGTTTTTATTTTTAAAGAATTTTTTAATTGTAAAAAACCAAATGGGGGTCTGCAGGGGTAAGGCTTGGGAGCAGGAGGTTGATGATGGGTAGGAATGAAATCACAGGGTTGCATGATTTGGTGGGTGGAAGGAGTTGGCAAAGGAAATGAAAAATCTGGTGGGGACCAGAAAAGACAGCATAATGGTGGGCATAGTCCAATGGTGATTACATTTTTTTTTTAAACAAAGAGATTGTCTTTTTATTTGTGGGTTTCGTTTTTGGGAAAAGGGGCATAGACTCTCTGGCTGCTTTATGCTGAAGAGGGACATTGAGATGAAGGAGAAGGGGAGCCCACTTTAACACTTTACTGGTGGTCTTGAATTGTAGCTGCATGCTTTCTTGTTCAATTAGAAGATATTTTCATCAAGACCACTATGAGATATCATCTCACCCCAGTAAGAATAGCAAAATTTAACAGAACAGCAAGCAACAAATACTGGCGAGGTTGTGGAGAAACTGAACCCTTATTCACTCTTGGTGGGAGTGTAAAATGGTGCAACCACTGTGGAAGGCGGTATGGTGCTTTCTCAAAAAGTTGCAAATAGAGATACCATTTGACCCAGCAGTTCCACTGCTGGAAATATACCCCAAAGAGATCATAATTGCCACCCAAGCAGATATATGCACCCATGTTTGTTGCAGCTTTGTTTACAATACCAAGGAGTTGGAAACAAACTAAGTGCCCATCAAAAAACAAATGGATAGAAAAACTGTGGTATATTCACACAATGGAATACTACGCTGCATTGAAAAACAAGGAATTCATGCAATATTATTCAAAATGGTGACCCTGGAGGACATTATACTGAGTGAAATATCTCAGTCACAAAAGGACAAATACTGCATGGTGCCACTGTTGTAAAACAAGACTGACCTCGGGGCTGGGGGAGACTGAGAAAGATGGGTTCAATAATGTATACTACATTGAAACAGATGAAGGAGAAAACTGTTTAAAAGGAATATGTGATTAGGTATTTTTATCATGATGGGAGTCCAGAGTGAAGGCTGCATAGTGGAGTGGACCTGGAGGGAGGGATTATAAAACAATGAAATAATTTTTCTAAGAGGGTAGTGTACTAGGGGGGAGGGCTGGGAGGGGAGAAAAGTGCAACAATGAATGAATGGAGATCCAAAGTCTCTGTAAATTTTCATTGAAATTAATAATAAAAAAATAAAAAAAGAAATAGTATTTCAATAAATACTAAAGAAAACATTCTAAAAAAAAGAACAGATGAGGGGAAGAACTGTCTGAAGGGAATATATGATTAGGCATTATATGTATGCCAACAATCTGGAACAAGGGATGCATTGCAAGGTGGGCTCGGGGAGGGAGGAGGGAAGGAAGAAAATGTACAACAATGAATAAAAAATATTAGTAAAGATTTTATGCATCACAACTAAATATAGTCAAATATAGCATTGGAAGATGAATTTCCTAAGGTTGGATTCCATTCAAAATACATAGTGGCTGTAACAATGGACTCAGCTTACTAACAATTGTGAAGATGGCACAGAAACAGGCAACAGTTTGTTCTGTTGTACGTGGGATCGCGATGATTCAGAGCTGACTTAATGGAATAACAATATTATAAGGATGTTATCCCAGAAAGATAACTAAAAAGCAGCTATTTTCTTTCCTCTTACATTTCCAGCAAATGGTAGGCATGCTTCAGGGTAACTAGGCCTATGAGTGAAAACAAAGTATCAGGATACAGACTCTCTCCATAACTTGGTTTTACTCGTGCTGCTTTAGGGCCTTCTCAGACAGGCTTTCTACATGTCATCGAGACGGCTCCTAGGAGCCCTAAATCAGTGCCACCCTTAAAACTTACCATTCCAAAGGGGAGAGAAAAAAAATTTCTGTAAAAGTTCTGGAGAGGATGGTAATCTGCCCATATCGTATGTCCTTCTCTGAAACAGTTGCAGGACCTAAAGATGTTAAGTAACGAATTAATAAAGTTTGGGTCATGTCTCCACTCTTGAAGTTATAGGGAGGATCTTGTCTCTCCAGAACCATATGTGTGACCTTTGAATAAGTAAGAAATGAAAGAAAGACTGACTCTTTGAATACTTGAGAGGAGCACATAGCCATTAAAGCATGGGCTCACTGTACCCCTCTGTTGTTATTGGGTACCGTTGAGAATGACTCATAGCAACCCTATGAACAACAGACCCGAGCCCTGTCCTCTCCTGGCCCTTCCTCATCATCTATGACACACTTGAGCCCACTGGTACAGTCACTGTATGAATCCATCTCCTCATTTTTTAGTGAACTTCCACTCTGCACTTTACCTCTGATACTGAAACCGTTCATAGGGTTTTCAAAGGCCTATTATTTTAGAAGTGGATGGCTAATTCTCTCCTCTGCTGAAACCTGTCTACCATGAGTGACTCGGCTGGCATTTGAAACACTGCTGTCACAGCTTCCAGAATCACAGCAACCCACAAGTTACATAGAATTCAAAATGTTTTATTCAAATGCTGTTGTTAAGAAACACAAATTATAGGTTCAGCAGTCAATTGGGAATGACATTTTGTGGAGCCAGGTACGGAAAAAAAAAATGGAAGCTCAGTGCAAGAAAGAATCAAACCATTTCTGCTGTTTGGAAGTCTTCTGGTCACAGTATCTCGGGAAACAGTTGGGATGTCAGGGACACGCATGCAGCAGCCAGCCAGTCTTGCTATGAACCCAAGAGCCGTGCCAGAAGGAGCAGCCTGGCACGTAGTGGCACTCGGTTAACATTTGAGGTGGTTTTTCAAAGAAATCACAAAACAAGGGGAAAACTTGGGAGAAGCAGGAAGGACCATGAACTGCAATTATACTTCTGTGATAAAACAGACAGCTCTACTCTTTGACCAAGCTGTGATCCCACAATTTGCCAGATTGTGCATAGCTGCTATTCTGGATTTTCCCCACACTGTGATTAAAGTTGTTTTTATTTTATTTTATTTTTCATTCTAAACAGCTGGTAAAGTATATGCCTTTCTAATTACTCACCATGGAGGACAGGGCAGGTACCCGACAGAAGCGTCAGGCAGATGCTTGTCTTAAGGCCAGAATCTTTAGAAATAGGCCATCTTCCTCTTGAGAATGGCTTTTTCACTTTGTAATATTGTAGTAAATTGTCACAATTATAGGCAATTGCCAGAGAAAATGATTTCACAGACTGGGGCATTTTAAGCAACATTTTCTTGGGTATGGGTGGGATTTCTGGGGAGTGTGGTGCGGATTTACCCTCCCAGTGTCCTCCCTCCCATCTCTCCTCTCTCTCTTCTGTAGTTAGGGGGAGCAGGTCAGTATGTATTTCAGGGAAGCACATGGACTCCAGACCAGAAGTTGCCCTGGCCAAAGCACATTGTGGAAATGAAAAGATAAAAACCTGAGATATGTGATGGGGGTTGTAGTTTGAAATAAATGGGTTCAGGCCCTCTGCCCAGTCAGCCTAATTCTCTGGCAGCTGTTACAGTTAATGGACGATTCTATTAACATCCCCTTGAAAAGAAAGAGAAAGATTGCAAGAGAGAGAGCTTGTGGGGTGGGGAGGGAGGGGGTGAGCACATGGCGTTTTCTTTCATGCCCTCTTGAGGTCTCTATTTTTAGTTATAAATTTGATGTGATGTGCTGGCCTTCGTGGTTCCCTTACTCTGTGTGCCATGGCAGGTTCTGGCAGCCGAGGTGGAGCTGGAAAGGTAGCAATTTGGATAAAGCCGAGTGGGAGCTCAGACTACCTGCCTTGTCATTCCGAGGGTAATAAATATCCTGTGGAAAACAAGGAAGGAATACATCCTTTCTCCCTCATAATGAAGAAATTGTAGGCCCCGGAATGCAAAGAATAAAAGTGTGGGAGATTTTAGTGTGCCCTCTGGGAGGTGAGAGGTGAAGTGGGTCCCGGGAGTCAGAAGCTGAGTTCTGAGCAAGAAGAAACTGGTGGTCATTGTGGAAGGAGAGGAGGGATAGGTCTGAAAAGGGACATAAAGGAAGCAGACAGGCCCAGCGTTGGCCTGAGGGTGCTCTGCTGGGCACATACTCCTTTAGGAGGCAGAAGAAGGAAGCCTTCTACTCTGGTTAATGAGTGAAAGCCAGCAGATAAACACAGTACTTGAGACTTTCTGAGAACCTAGTACGCAGAAAATAAAAAAGGTACAAGGAGCCATGCTTCCACTAAGGGATTTTCAGCTTTAGTATCTTCCCACTCCAGCCTTTTAGCTGCTGTCAGACTGCATCAGGGCAGAATATTGAACCCAACCATATCACTGCCACCGGGGATTTCCCTAGAGGAGACTGTCTGATAAGAGTGGGTAGAAAAGCTCTGATCCAAGACTTTGCTCCTGGCTTCCCTGTACTGAGAATGCCCTCACTAGCTCACTTACTCTAAAAAGTCACTTCCAGAGGCAAAGCGAGGTGTTTGGTGTGCTGCATATCCACACGACTATCTGCCCTGAGATAGGTTCTAGGTCAGATCAGGCCTAAGGTTCTGAAGGCTACTGGCCTGACCCAGAGACCTGGGTTGGTGGGAAGGCCAGAGTGGAGGACTGAGTGTCTAAGGAACCTGGTTTAGAGGTCAGAAGGGCTACAGTTCAGGTCCTTATTATATGCCATACTGTGGGACCCTGAGTTGTTCACATGACTTCCTTTTTTTTTAACTTCGTGTGTACTGTCAAATCGGATCCTACTGGCACAAGAAGAGATTGTTTCTCCTCCAGCAGAGCATCTGGTGGATTGGAATCGTGCGCCTTCAGGATTGCAGCGCAGTTTCTTGCCACTAGGCCGCCAGAACTCCCTTCACATAACTTCCTGAAGCTTCAGTTTTTCATCTCTAAAACGGAATAATAATGCCGTCCTTAGGACCTATTCCCAAGGGATGTGTGTGTGTGTGTGTGTGTGTGTGTGTGTGTGTGTGTGTGTGTGTGTTATGTGTCATCAAGTTGGAACTGACTCATAGCTGTTTTCACTGGTCATAAATTGCTTAGGAGGAGATTTGCTCATCTTTCCCTGTGGAATGGCAGGTGCATTTGTATTGTGTGCCTTTCTGTTATTAGGGCAATTCCTTACGACTAAGCTACCAGAGCTCCTGGGTGTCAGGTAAGCATCTGAAGTGCGTGTTGTGTGGCGTGAGGGCAAGAAAGATGGAGGGAGAAGAGATTCACAGTCAAGTAGTGTTCCCTGGAGTCACTGAGGGTGGATCATGAGCTATTTACTCATTCAATAAGTCTATAAATACCCACTGAGTTAGTGCCTAGCCAGGAAGTCACTGGTTCAAAATACTTACGGGCTTGATACCACTCTGGCAAAGAAAGAAAAAGAAAGCCAATCAGAAAATGGAATGAAGATGTGGAGAATCAGAAGATGAGAATATAAGTGTAGTAAGTGGATGGTAGATTCTGGATAAAGTTGCTTGCTGTGACTTTTCGATCCCTTCAACACTGTCTCCACCCAGCCTCTGCTGCTTCTATCCCTAACACCGGGACCATATATTTTGTCTCCTCTCTGCATCTTTTGATCTAATCATTTGACTTCATATTCCATTCCTAATTCCCCCAAATATGAATCTGACCCCCTTCTCTTTTTCATACTAGATCCGATCAAGTTTCCCTTGAACTAGTGGCCATCCTGGTTTAAAGCTATATGGAGGACTTGGGCTGTCATTGTAGAAAGTGTGGTTGGGTAAAATAATAAGAGTGACTCACACTTATTGAAAAATTACAATGTACCCTGTAAAGTGCTAAGTGCTCTGCACAGCTTATCTCACTAATTTAAACCATCCAAATAACTATGTTGAAGTGTTGTAGTTATATGCTGTCAGGTTGGATTGACTCATAGCTGACCCTCCAGCAGGTTCTCAGAGGCTGTAAATCACATGAATGGAGATTCCCCGTCTTTTCACCCACTGAGCAGCCGGTGGATTCAAATCTCCTGCCTTTGGGTTGGCAGTGCAACTCCTTACCCACTAGGCAACCAGAGCTCCCTTTATCAAAGTAGGTTCTCATATTTTCCTCATTATGTAGATAAGGAAATGAAAACACAGAGAGGCTAAATAACTGTTAAGTGGTAGAGTTTGGATTTGAACCCAGGCCAACTGTCTTCTGAGCCAGAGCTTGTAAACCAGCTTGCGTACCTTCTGAGGTAGGGTTTTAGATGATGTTACTCTTCTAAACAAGTAGGCGGTGGGTGGGTGAGCAGGCAGTGTGCTCAGCATATGTAGTCCAGACGCGTACTGCAGGAGGCAAGGCAAACAACCTTGATTTCAGAATTTCCCAGCTGTTTAGTGAGTGTTCTTTTAGGAGCTGTGAATGGGTGTGGTGAGAAACAGCTTCCATTGTCATGTAAGGCTGATAAACACTAAGAGATATGTGGCTCCCTTGAGATATTATAGTAAAGAAGCTGTTTTTCCTTTTGTTATGGTTGGAGTTCCTCAGAATTATCTGTGCAAAAGAGTCTTTTCCATTTTTTTTTCTCTCTGACACATGGCTGCTAACACAGAGTAGACCACTTTGAATCATAGAATCAGATCAACGACTAGCAACAAGTACTCAAGTACTGGTTTAGGAAATGCCCACCTCTGACTTACCCTCCACCCGCGACCTCTTTGCTTCCTTGAGGCAGCACAGCTTTTAGGGTGGTGGCGAGGATTCCTGCAGAAAGCGGGGGCCCCAGTCAGCACCGACTGCAAACACAGGATGCTAATTAACCAAGGTCAGGCTGCCGCTGATGCTACTAGGCTGCGTGAAGAAGCCATCCAACAGGGTTCAGGTGCTTTATTTACTTCTTGTTTTCATTTCCTCTTGTCACTGGTCTTGTCGAGACCCTTTACACATCAAATCTGGACTGTCAAAATAGTCTCTGGACTTGTCCCCCGGCCAGCTGGCTCTCCCCTCTGTTCCGTCCTGCACACCTTGCCAGACTTTCTGAACTGCTACTGAAAGCTTGCCACTCTTCTGTCCCAAATGTATTCATACCTTCCCTGCTCCCTTCACACAGTCTGTGGGCTAGGTGGCGGAGTCGTTTTGAGCCCCTCTGCACTCAGCACTGGCTGTTTCTTCCAGCTTGAAATGTTCCACCCTGTCTCCCCTGTGGCTTCCTGTCAGAACCTTATGTTCTCATTAGTTTACCTTACCCAGTCAACAAGCATTTATTTTGTGCCTCATATGTGCCAGGTCTTGTGCTAGAATCAGATACAGCGCTTTGCCTCAAAAAAGTTAATGAAAGCTGATAAACACACAACAGAATGTTCTCTGACAGAATGATACTCAGGTTTTTATGCAAACAGGGGCTGGGCACCTATACCTGCCTGAGGAAGGGCAAGCGACCTGGGGAAGGGTGTGCTGAACTTAACTCATTGCCTTCGAGTTGAAACCAGCTGACTCTCCGGAGGGTTTGGGGAGATATAAATCACCTCCAAATTCCAGGAGACTGCTCATATTTCTCCCAAGGAGCTGCTAGTGGAATTGAATTGCTAGAAAGGTGTTGCCTTTGGGTGAGCAGCAGATAGCCTTACAGACTACACCACCAGAAGAGCTCTTTCTTCAAAACGGGTGACCCTCAATGAATCTCTATCTAATAAGTTTAAAGGGTGAAATAGTATTAGTCATTTGAAGATTAAAGAGGGGGGAAGCTTAAAGGATGAAATAATATTAGTCACCTGAGGGACTATAGTGAGCCAGGAACTGCTCAAGGATGTATTAGAGATACCAAATCTAGGTCTTTGCTGCAGGCCAGACAAGAAAGGATTTTCCCCACCAGAGCACACTCCTGTTTTTCAGACCTCAGGGGGATTCTGCTGATGTGAGGGAGACAGGAGAAGGTACCTGCACTCATCGGGACTGTGAGGTCTGGGGTTGAGAGAAGGAAAGGAGGAAAATAGTTGGCATGCTACCTGCAACCTATGATTCAAGATTCCCACCCCTCCTCTTCAGCTCCCAAGTCTCCTCTAGAGAAGCAGCCATTCCGGCAGCTTGGTTGCTAGGGGCAACCCCAGAAGGCAATCTTGTTCCAAAAGCATCCTCTGAAGTCCCCAGCCCTGTGGACAACAGGTCAGGTCAGTGGCTTAGCCACCTTCCTATGGTAAGAGACAGGGCAGCCCTGATGTGTTCAGGTGGACCTAAGGGGATGGTGTGTAAGATCTTCCTTTAGATCACTCAACAGGATCGTGTGAAAAAGAAGGTGACCAGCAAAACAGTAGATGGCATTTTATTCCACAGGAATACTTAGTATGAGAAACATAACCTTGTTTTTCTGAGGCACAGCCTAATTTACTTCAGGCCTCAGGCTTAGTAACTTGCCATTGACAACCTACAGGTCTGATGCGTGTGTTTGGGTCTGCAGTGCTAATAAGACTGTAAAAGTGGTGATTTTTCCCCCCTCACAGTTTTCATACTCTGTTAAGGTGATCCACCCACAAGTATCTCCTTACCCTGTGATCAGGGAATATGAGGTCTACTTGGGAGAAAAGGCAGAGAGAAAGCACTCCTGGTGCAACCAACATTCGGCTCACAAGGCTCCCTGCTTCTTTCTGCTGTTCCTGCTGTTCTGCCTGCTTGAACTGCCTGCTCCTGTCTTCGCAAAGAGGAAGGCCAGCACTATGTTGAGTCAAAACACCTGCATTTCAGTCTTTGCTCTGAGATCTTGGAAAATATATTTGATATATCCAATTGTCCTGAGCCTCAGTTTTTTCCCTTGTAAAATGGAAATAGTGACTGACACTAGACCTATCCAATCACAGGGCTATTGTAAATATAAAATTAGGTTGATGAGAAACTGTTTTATAAACTATAAATAGCCATTTAGGAGGAAGAAGGAGAAAAAGGACAAGAAACTACAGGGTAGTGAGTAGTTAGAGTGCCAATTGTTCTCTATCTTGTGTTTTCTTTTTGACAATACATCACTGCTACAGGGAACTCAGGGGGCATATTGCCAGGGAGTTGTGCTGCTAAGTCGAAGGTTAAGCCTCACTGGTGGTTCAAATCTACCAGCAGCTCTCAGGAAGAGAGCTGGGAAGTCTCCTCCATGTGATTTACAGCCTTGGAAACACACTTGTTGGTCCCCTGTGAGTAAGTTCCAAAGACAATGAGTTAAGCTTTTATTACTATTCACCTATCTTACATCTCTCCTTCCCCATGAAAAGGGAACTAAAGGGGAGCTCTGGTGGCCTAGTTGCAAGGAGCTGCAACTATAATCCCAGAGGCGCACGGTTCAAATCCACCAGATGCTCTGCTGGGGAAGGAGGGACAATCTCCTCCTGTACCAGTCAGATCTGATTTGATGGTACATGCACACAAAAATAATAAAATTAAATAAAAAAGGGAACTAATTTTCACCATTTAGGTCATTTTTTCACATGTTCTCATTCCTTTCCCTAAGGGGCTGAGTGGTAAGAAGCTGCACTGTAATCCGGAAGTCACTCGGTTTGAATCCACCAGTGGCTCTGTGAGAAAAGGATGGGCAGTCTCCTGTGCGATTAACTGCCTCTGAAAACTCACCAGAGGGTCAGCTATGGGTCGGTTCTGACTCAACAGTAAACAACAATGGAATCATAATCTCTTTGAGGATAGGAAACAGATGCTTTACTTTTCCTACCTTCTCCAAGATACTGAACATATAGTAGACGCTCATGGAAAATGTGAAACTGAAAATTTCTTACCTCACAGCTGTTGCATAAACTGAGAATTCCTTGCACAAAGCAGTTGCCCCCAGGAAAGATCCCAATGCGTTCAGTTTGGGTTGATAATGCTCACCATTCCAAAGCCTCCTCCAAACTCAGGAACTGAGACTTTTGCTTGCAGGATTTACCTCTAGAAACACTAATCTAGAAATGCTAATCCTGTTACTGCTGCCACTCCTTTGTATACCATAATCTGCTTCTCACCTTTCTCCCTGCTCACATAAGCATCTATAGGTGAATTTTACCACTAAAAGACAGAACCTTCTTTAGGAATGGAGAAGAATGAGGAAGGCTGGAGTTAGACATCAGGAATGATTTTTCACACATAATGTGGATGGATACACCTAAGGGAGGATAGAGGGAGAATTGATGCCTTTGAGCTGTGGTGCTGGAGAAGAGTATTGAATGTACCATGGACTGCCAAGAAAACAAACAGATCCATCCTAGAGAGGGTTAAACCAGGCTACTCCTTGGAGGCAAGGATTCTGGGGCTTCGTCTGACATACTTTGGACATGTTATAAGGAGAGACAGGTCCTTGGAGAGGGACATCATGCTTGGCAGGTGCAGGAGAGGAAGGCCCTCTATGAGGTGGATTGATTCAGTGACTGGGGTAATCGGGATGGGTGTGTCAGAGGCAGCGATTGGCACAGTACAGAGCAGAGTTTAGGGCTGTTGTACATAGGGTCGCTATGAGTCGCAAACGACTTGACGGCACATAACAACAACAACAACAACAACAACAACAAAAACAATGTGGATGTGCAGGAGCAGAACTGGGAGGACACCATAGAGCCTTTAGGAGCCCTGGTGGCACAGTACTTAAGCTCTCAACTGCTGATACAAAAGTCGATGGTTTGGACCCATCAGACATTCATAGGAGAAAGACATGGAATTTGGCTTTTACAGCGCTTTATACCTTTGGAAACCCTATTTGAGCACTTCTGCTCTGTCATGTGAGAATCAATGGGAGAACGGTGGGTTAGTACAGAATCTCATGGTGTAATCATTAATCATTTGTTTGAACCCACCCGGCAACTTCATATGAGAGATGTGGAAATTTGCTTCCATAAGGATTACAACCAAGGAAAATTCCATTTTTCTTGGTAGTAGTTCTCTACAGAAGGGGCAATTCTACTTTGTAACATCAAGTCTCTGAGTGGAAATAGACTCGACCATATCCTACAACAGTAACAACAACTTAAATAGAACCTTTAAGAAGGATCATGGATTGCGTTATGTCCCCGCAAAATATGCGTATGTAATGTAGAAGTTTTGTAATGATCTCCCATGATCTGAGAAACCTAACAGTTGTGGAAGTTATAGACTTTAATCTAATGACAGCTCTAAGGCGTGGGGCCTGTATCATCTTTTGTCTTTGAGAAATAAAGGGAGAAGGCAGGGAGCTGAGAAGAGGGACCTTGGTGCCATCAAGACACAATTACCAAGAAAGGAGCATGTCTGAACCTAAGTCCCTGCCTCTGAAAGCAAACCAACACAGGAGGAGGCCAAGACACAGCGAGATCTCCAAAGAATGCTGAGCAGAAAGAGGTGGAAGAAGAAAGACGGTTGGCTTCCCTGAGAACTGGCACCTGGATTTGGCCTTCTTGCCTCTTACACTGTAAGAGAACACATTTCTGATTGTTAAAACCACCTATTTGTGGTATCTCTGTTTTGGCAGCACTAGGTTACCAAGACAAGGCTCTTCCTCTTTCCTAATTTCTCTCCAGTTTATCTCAGATCATTGCCTTCTGGCCCAGTACATTTCAAATACATGAGTCCCCTTTCTCATCTTAAGATCTGCCACATCGTGTCCATCTTAATGATCTTTGTAATAACTGTTCCCACAGCCCAGAGACCTCTTCTCCAAAATCTTCACTTCAAAATTGTCACTTTCACAGCATTTATGTTTTAACCTAGGTGGAAGAGTGGGGTGGTGTGTGTGTGTGTGTGTGTGGGCTATATAATAGGGAGGAGAACTGGAGAGTTGGGAAATAGGTATAAGAGAGATTTCTCTGCATCACCTTTTATTTTTTTAATTTAGACTCATTGTATGAATTAACTGTTTTAAAAATAATTTCAGAATATTACCAAAAAGAAAAAAAAAAACTCCTGCTGATCATTCTTTATTCACTTTATTAATTTTATTTACAAAACAGGAAGTGGGCAGATTTCGCCTGTGGGCTGTGGTTTGCCAATACAATCCCGATTCTTTCATATCTTATTTGATAGCCAACCTGGTACTACTGATTACTGATTTATAATATTTTTGAATCTGCCTCTTTCCAGTAAAAGTCTAACTTCATGAGAGCAAGATGTTTTTCTGTTTTGTTGCCACCATATGCCAGCACCTAGAACAATGCCTAGCTTATTGTAGATAATAAATAACTGTTGACTGGTTTTTATTTGGGCTGAATGGAAGAACAGCTTTATTGGTGCAAGAAAATATCAGATTAGGTTTTGGTGCAGCCCCTCCAGGAGGCGTCATTTTTCAAAAGTCCAACCCTTACTAATGGTACAGGAGTCCTAGGAGAGACCTGGGAGCCTGGGGAAGCTGGCAAGTTCAGCTTTGCAAACTAACAGTTGCCCTGCAATAAGGAATGAAGCAATAGACTTTCTCTGCCCTATGACTATGTGGGTAACAGCTAGGACTTGAAGAGGGGGAGGAGTTGGGAAAGGTAGGAGGAGAGAATTTGGCACATTCCAATTTAGGTGGCAAATTGTCCTGAACAAACAGCCTGCATTACTATGTGCTTATTAATTGTAAAAATGTTTCTGAATCAACACCCTCTCTGTATGTCAAGAGCTGGGCTTCTTGCAGCCACGCAGCAGACTGACAAAAAGGTGTGAAGTCCTGAAGGAGAAGCAGAGTGATTTGTCAAACCTCAAGTTGCCATACTTAAGGATGCTGTGGGCAGAATGTTGGACGACCCAGGAAGTGTCAAAAGAAAATGGAAAAAGAATACACAGAGTCACTATACTAAAATAATTGAATGACACAGAAGGATTCCATAAAACAACCTACAAGCAATGGTGATGAAGAAGTTCAAGCTACTTTGAAGGAACTGGCAGAAAATAAGGCCCCAGGATTATATGGCATACCAATTGATATACTTCAACAAACAGACACTGCCCTGGACGTGCTCATCAGGTTGTGCCAAGAAATCTGGAGGACAACTACCTGCCCAACTGAGTAGAAGAGATCCATGCTTATTCCCATTGCAAAAAAAGAGATATTTACAGAGTTTGGAAATGATATTTAAAAATCACTAATATCACACCAAGCAAGATCTTGCCAAAGATTATCCAAAATGACTGAAAACTACCAGATGTGCAAGCTGGATTTAGAAGAGGCTGTGGCACTAGGGACATTATAGCCAATGTTAGATGGATATTAGCTGGAAGCAGAGTAACTAGAAGAATGTCTATCTGAGTTTTATTGACTATGCAATGGCATTTGACTGTGTGGATCATAAATAATCTAGAGAAGAATTAATTGTGTTCATGTGAAACCTACATACTTGGGCCAGAAAGCAGTCATAGGAACAGAGTAAAGAAACATAGCATGATTCAAAATCAAGAAAGGAATGAGTCAGGGATGCAGCCTATCTCCATACCTTTTCAATCTATATGCAAAACAGGTAATTTGAGAGTCTAGACTTTATGAGGAGGAATGTGGCATCAGGATTGGAGGAAGACTCATCAACAACCTGCATTAAGCAGATGACAAAACTTTGCTTGCTGAAAATTAGCAAGACCGAAGGTGTTTGCTACAGAAGTTCAATGACTGCAGTCTTCAATATAGGTTGAAGCTCTACATCAAACAAATTTTCTCTTAACCACTGGGCCAATTGGCAGCATCATGATAGAGGGAGAAGAGATTGAGATATTTAACAATTTCAGCTTGCTGGGTTCCACAATCAACACTCTTAGTACCAGCAGCCAGGAAATGAAAAGATGAATTGCATTGGGAAAATCCGTTGTCAGGGATCTCTCCAGAGTACTGAGAAGCAAGGATGTCAGTCTATAGACTAAGGAGTTCCTGATCCAGGCTATGATCTTTGCAATTACTTGCTATACATCAGAAAACTGGAAAATAACTAATGATTATAGAAGAAGAATTGATGCCTTTGAGCTGTGGTTCTGGAGAAGAGTACTGAATATACTCTAGACTGCTGGGAGAACAAACAGGTTCGTTCTTGAGAAGGTGAAACCAGGCTACTCCTTGGAGGCAAGGGTTTTTGTAGTTCCATCGGATGTACTTTGGGCATGTTGTTAGGAAGGACCAGTCCTTGGAGAGGGACTTTTTGCTTGGAAAGATGGAGGGACAGTGCAAGACAGAAAGACCTTGGATAAGATGGATTGACATAGTAATTGGACAACGAGGCTAGGTGTATCAAAGTCAATGAGATTGGCTCAAGCTAGGGCATGTTTCAGAGCTATTGTACATAAGGTCACTATGAGTAGCAGGTGACTTCAATGGCACATAACAACAACATACTGAGAGAAGGTGCTTCGATGAAGTAGTTGCTTAAGACTGGACTGCTAATTCAAAAGTTGGCAGTTCAAATCTTCTACTGCTCCTCAGGAGGAGGATGAAGCAGTCTACTTGCATCAAGAAGTGCAGCTTTGGGAGCCCTAAGAAGTTTGTCTCACAGGGCATTATGAGTCAGAATTGGCTTAATGGCAATGAGTAAACCGGGGACCTGTATCTTCCAACAGTGCTTGGCACTCTAATAGAAGGTATGGAACCTTGGCTGCACTACCTTTTCCCTGGGAAGAGAGTTAGTTCCTCCTCTTCTACTCCCCTCATCACTTTCTCTGCCTCCAGATACACTTTCACACTCAGGGAAGATGAGCAGATTCCCAGTGGAAAGTCCTCAAGGAAAAGAAACTGGAAAGGGCAAAAAGGTTTTGCATGGGAACAGTCCTCAATCAAACAGGTCTGTCCTGGAGAGGGTGAAATCAACTTGCTCCCTGGAGGCAAGGATTTTGAAGCTCTGTCTGACATACTTCTGGTACGTGGCCAGGAGGGACCAGTCCTTACAGAAGGACATCATGCTTGGAATGGTGGAGGGACAGAGCAGGAAAGGAAGACCCAGGATGAGATGGATTGACTCAGTGACTGGAGACATGGGCTTAGGCCTATTGGAGATGGTGAGATTGGCTCAGGTTAGGGCAGGTTTCAGAGCTAATGCACATAGGGTAGCTATGACTTGCAGGCAACTCTATGGCACATAGCAACAAGGACGACATATACATTATACTTTGACATATACATATACTTCTGTTAGTCATATACTCTTGAACGAGGAAAGCTCTGGTGACCTAGTAGGCAAAGAGATGTGCTGCCAATCCCTAACTCAAAGGCAGGAGCTATTAGTCCACCAGTTGCTCTGTGGAAGAAAGATGGGCAGTCTTCTTCTGTGTGATTTACAGCCTTTAGAGATCTGATGGAGGGTTAGCTATAAGTCAGTTCTGACTTGACAGCTCATAGCAGCAACATGCCCATGAACTAGTAATTTAAAATCCTGGAAACTCAAGCTATTTCAGTTCCTTAAAAAATAATACTTTGAAAAAAAATAATACTTTGAAGTTATTGAAATAAAAGTAAGAGTCTATACTAAATATGCATTAATAGCATAGATGCTCAGTAAAGACGGGATTTAGAGAAGAAATAAGACAGCGTGCTTCCTCACAGTGGATGGAAGGGGAAGGACGGAGTCCTTGTTAGATGTGCTACTTAAACTTAGTCCATAAAGTCTCATCTTTTATCCTAAGACAGTCAAGAATTGTCATACTTTTGACTTTCCTGATAATATCTAACTTTGCATTGTTCCAAACCAAAACCAAATGCATTTCTGTGGAGTAAATTTTTATTCTAAGGGACTCTATATGACAGAGTAGAATGGCCTTGTGGGGTTTCTAAGATTGTAAATCTACTAACTTCGACTTGCCCTTGGAGTGGCTAGTGAGTTTGAACTGCTGACCCTCTAGTTAGCAGGTGAGCTCTTTAACCACTGCACCACCAGGCCTCTTTTCTAACAATGAACAACACCTTATTGCTGTTCAGTTGGAACCAACTCATAGCTGACACTTCAGAGGATTTTCAGAGGCTGTAAATTGCAGGGGAAGAGATTGCCCATCTTGTTCTCACGGAGCAGCTGGTGGATTCAAGCTGCCAGTCCTTGGGTTGGTAGTGCCTCTCCTTAACCACTAGGCCATCAGACCTCCCTCTGGTAATACATAAGCTTAGTATTTAGATTTATAAGCTTTTTTTTGGCAGGTTCTCTTGGAGCTTTGAGAGATTGTGGAGTTCTTTCTTCTTCTTTCATGAACAGCCATTTCTTCCCTCAGACCAGTCCAGCACCATGAGCTGAACCTCAGGAGAGCCAGGCGGCCTGCTCTCCCCTCCTTGCACTCTTCAAGCTCTGGCTGCTAACCACAGTCTGCTGGCTAAAGACTACCACTATCCTTGTCTCTTGGCCAGAATGTGGATCTCTGTTTTCCAGGGTACACTCTGGAATCCTGAGAGGGAGGACTAGAAGGAGAAGCTGAAGTGTGTGCTCATCCTGGTACAGTGTCTCCCTGCTTGAAGTTCCAGGTAATGATACAGACTATGAAGTAAGGATTGCCTTTTTCTTTTTTTTATTTTATTATTTTTGTGTGCGTGTACCGTCAAATCAGATCTGACTGGTACAGGAGGAGATTGCCCCTCCTTCCCCGGCAGAGCATCTGGTGGATTTGAACCATGCACCTCTGGGATTGTAGTTGCAGCTTCTTGCCACTAGGCCACCAGAGCTCCCCTAAGGATTGCCTTTTTCTAATTGAGACTTTCTAAGAGATCTGGAAGACAACTGCCTGGACAACAGACTGGAAGAGATCCATATTTATTCTCATTCACAAAAATGGTGATCCAATAGTATATAAAGATTATAGAACAAAATCATTAATATCACATGCAAGCAAAATCTTACTGAAGATTAAGTAAAAATCTCTGGAGTTGACAGAGAACTACCAGAAATTCAAGCTAGATTTCAAAGAGGCCATGGCTGAAAGCAGAGTATACCAGAAGGATACCTATCTGTGTTTTACTGACTATTCAAAGGTTATGCATAAGCTACACATTTGACTCTGCAAAGGCTGTGTGGATTATGGCTAGCATTGAGAAGAATGGCAATCCCAGAACACTTAATTGTACTTATACTAAACTATACCTTGACCAAGAAGTTTTCTCCATACATATTCAATCTGTATACTGAACAAATCTTTCTAGAAGCTGGACTTTATGAAGAAGAATGTGACATCAGGGTCAGAGGAAAGCTCATCAACAACCTGTGTCATGCGGATGACACAGCCTTGCTTGCTGAAAGTGAAAAGGACTTCCAACATTTGCTGTAGAAAATCAAAGCCTTCAGTATTTATTACATTTCAATATCAATAAAACAAAAATCGTTATCCCTGGGCCAATAGATAACATCATGATATAAGGGAGAAAGTATTGACATTATTAATGATTGATCCAAAATCAACATCCTTGTAGTCAAGGAATCAAAAGATGCATGTTAGGAAAATCTGCTGCTAAGGACCTTTCTCAAGTTCTAAGAAGCAATGATGTCCATTTAAAGACTAAGGTGCTTTTGATCCAATCCATGGTCTTTTTAATTACTTACTATGCATCTGAAAGTTGGACAATAAATAAGGATGACAGAAGAATCAGTGCCCCTGACTTGTGGTGTTAGAGAAGAGCCCCATGAATAGCCAAAAGACTGTCAAAAGAATAAACAAATCTGTCTTGGAGAAAGTGCAACCAAGGCGTTCCTTAGAGGCAAGGATGGTGAAACTTCTCTGAACATATACTCTGGACATGTTGTTAAGGGCGGGTGAGTCCTTTGGAAAAGATATCATGCTTGATAAGGTAGAGGGTCAGTGAAGGAAGGGGAGACCCTCAATAAGATGAATTGGCAAAGTGACTTTAACAATGGGGCCAAGTAGATTAGAGAAGATGAGGATAGCACAGGACAGGGCAGGGTACAGATTCGCTGTTCACAGGGTGGCTACTGGTCAGGGAGCTTTCATGGCACAGGCCATAGGCAATGGTGCTGTTAACTCAAATCCAGTAGTTTGGAACCACCAGGGGTTCCTCAGGATAAAAAAAGACTGATAATCTCTTCTCATTGCAGTTTTTAGCCTCAGACACTCATTGGAGGGTCCTAGTGTGTTGGCACCAACCCAAAAGCAGTAGGTTTGAGTGTTTGAGTGCCATAGATATTCCTAACACCCAGCCTCTGGCCTTCAGAAGGGCGAGGGATCAAAGGAGGAGGGTCTTGGGTATGCATTGCTTTGGGCAAATGTGCGCCAGTTTGGCAAGAGATTTCACTGAGTGTTGCTGAAAGTGTGTGTGTGTGTGTGTGTGTGTGTGTGTGTGTGTGTGTGTGTGTGTGTGTGTTGGGAGCTGGTACGAAAACTATGTGTGTAAACAGATGCTGTGGGTCTGTGTGAAGGTCAGCTCTAAGGCTGGCTTCTAGAACTTGTCTGTAGCTTAATCTCCCCCACTCCCTGCTCCTGGAGGGGGAGCTGTAACTCAGTCCTGAGACTCCCTCGCTGCATTCTCCTCCCCCCCATCCCCTCAAGCCTCTCACTCTGTTACAACAGGGAGCTTTGGCAGAAAGGGAGGGAGCGTGGGTGCATTAGAGAGAAAAACACCCAAAGTTTCAGTAAAATGGCAAGAGAGACGCCAGCACACAGGGAGCAGAGCCTTCTGTTTCTCACAGCCTGTGCTGCTAGGCTGGGCTGCGTACGCCACAATTTCCTTTTCTCTCTTCCTTCCTTTCTTCCTTTTCCTTTCCTGTGAGGTTTCGAAAAAGGAGACAGACTGTAAGGGAGAAAAGGAACTGAGGCGCTCTTCCGAGGGACTATTTTTCACTCTCTGACTTCCAGAATAGCAGTTAAGGTCTCTGCTTTGGGCGAAGTGAAGTGTGTGTGTGTGTGTGTGTGTGTGTGTGTGTGTGTGTTTTATTACATGTGAACATATGCACGTGTAAAGAAGAGCCCTGGTGATAGAATGTTTAAGTGCTTGGCTGCTAACAAAAAGGTTGGCAGTTTGAGCATACCCACCAGATTCTCAGAAGGAGGAAAACTTCTAAAAGAATTCAGTTTGTTAATGTGCAAGTATGAGTGTGAGATTTCTTTGCATGTTGTTAATGTATGTGAATATATGTGTCTCTGTGTGTGCGTGTGTATGCAGTGAATTTAGAGTGTGACTCTGCAAAAACGGAGATGTGTGGTCTGATTTCTTAACTTCATGAGGCTGGTGGAGAAGGAGAAAGCTAACCAGCCACATCTTCCTAAGGCTGATTCCTATGAGGCAGAGGTCAGACATACCTCCTCTCTTCAACTTTTGTTTTTTAACCAATTTTGACATGAATCATCCCGCCTATGGCATTCTCTACCTCATTGCTGGACTTGATAATGTCATCATTCATGGCAGTAGCCACACAGAACTCACAGACCACACTTAGGATTATAAGGTTTATTAGAGAAGAGGTTTCATGGTCAGGAAAGACTCAGGAGACAGTTCTTCATGTTGCTGTGCCCACAGGCAGGCCCCTCCCTGACCCTCAGTCTCTTGATCTTTGAGGCCTCTTGGGCTATGGTCTTTGGCCTTCTCTGGCAAGTATTGCAAAGTTCTTTAGCCCCTACAGTAAGAGCCTAGAGATACCCTTCCCCATCAGCAAGCCTTGGACCAAGGGTGCTCAGCTCTCTAGCTCTAAGTTTAGTTCTGTTACATTTCCATGAACACCCTTCTCTGCCAGCAAGTCTTCTGCCCAGAGTTGCTCACCTTTCTTGCTCAATGAACTGGGAAGCCTAGCACACCATTTCCTACCTGCCTCCTGGTTTTGCTGTCTCTGGCCGTGTCATTTCTCTACTACTGCTTCTGTTTCCCTGGTGTTACAGCACTACTCTTTCCCTCTGTCTTGTGAGTGTAAGAGTTCTTAGCACAGTGATACCAAGTCCAAAGGACAGACTTCACTCCTAGCTCTTCTTTTTTGGTGCTGGTAAGGTCTCCCCTTTCTGTCTCTGATATACCTTATTTTAAGGTAGCAGTATAACAAAACTGATCACTTTCCTAATTAGGGTTCAAAAAAACTTATTAGCATGGTCTCACCCGCCTCACCAGAGTGCTATATACTTTATTTGCATTAGCAACAAGGCAGCAAATCCTCTTGGTGGCCCGTAGCATCTTACGTACATACTCCTACCTGATCATTTGGTGGAGTTTTAAGACTACATATAAAGTACAAATCTAGGAAAAGTAAAAGTTGTTGCTGTTAAGTGTTGTTGAGTTGACTGTGACCCATGGCAACCCCATGAACAACTGATTTAACCCTGCCTGTTCTGAGCCATCCTCATTATCACCAATACACCTGAGCCTATTGTTACAGTTACCATGTTACTTTATCCTGTTGAGGGTCATGCCATCTTAAAACACTGACCCTCCACCTTTCTAAGCATGATGTTCTTCTCCAAGGTCTGACCCCTCCTAACAACAACTTAAAGTATGTGAGACAAAGTTTCATCATCCTTGCCTTCAAAGGAGCACCCTGCTTGCATTTTCTCCAAGACAGGCTTGTTTTTTATCTTAGCAGTCTGTGGGATATTCAGTACTTTTTCCAACACCACAACTCAAAGGAATCAATCCTTGGTCACTGTCCAACTTTCAGAGAGGCATAGCAAGCAACTGACAACACCATGACTTCATTGTTCTTTAGTACTGTGGAGTGGTCCTTTGTTGCTGTCCATTCACCGGCAATGAACAGCGACACCATGATGGGGGTAAGCATGACGGAGACACACAGTCCAGGAGCTGTTCAGAGAGTCAATACAGCTTAACTTTATTAGGGTCTGCAGCGCACTTACTACATATGAGCAAGTAAACAGGAAGACAGGATAGGGTGGACTTGCAGATGTGGGACATGTGGGCTGGGTAACAGAACCTCAGCCTCATATGGACCACTCCCAGCTCAACAGATGCAGCAGCTGTCTTACCAGGTGGCGAGCTTTCTCAAGCCGGTATGGCCAAACACAGGAGAGCTTTCTCTACCCCATATTAAAGGCTGTTGGGAGGTTTGCGCTTATCCAGAGCTAGGCAATCTGTCACGGCCAGAGGCCCTCTTTCCTCCCCAACATTTCCCAATAGTCCTTGACAACAAATTTCCGTAGTGTGACTCTTGATTTCTGGACAGCTATTACCAAGGGTGTTGATTGTTGATCCAAGGTGGATGAAATTGTTGGCAACTTCAATAATTTTTCTATATGCCATGATGTTGCCTATTGGCCAAGTGGTGAGAATCTTTCTTAATGTTGAGACATAATCCATTTAAAGGCTGTAGTCCTTAATCCTCTGCAGCAAGTGCTTCATGTCCTCCTCACTTTTAGCAAGCAAGGTTGTGTCATCTGCTTAATACAAGTTGTTGATGAATGCTCCTTTGATCCTGATGCCACCTTCTTTTTTCATAAAGTCCAGCTTCTAGAATGATTTGCTCAGCATACACATTGAATAGGTATGAAGAAAGGACATAGCCTTGATGTGCACATTTCTTGATTTTAAACTATGCAGTGTTCCTTTGCTCTGTACATACAACAGCTTCCTGATCTAGGTATAGGTTTCACATAAGCATAATTAAGTGTTCTGGGATTCTCATTCTTCTCAATATTAGCCACAATTTGTTGGGAATCACACAAGAAATCTAGGAAAAATTAAAGTAATGAGAAAAAAAAATAATGGCATGTATAAAGATCTACATCCTAGGCGTTAATGAGCTGAGATGAACCGGTGTTAGCCATTATAAATCAGAAAGTCATGCGATCTACCACATTAGGAATGACAAAGAAGAAGAGTGTCATTCATTAAGAATATTTCAAAACCTATCCTAAAGTACAATGCTGTTAGTGATAGGATAACATCCAGACACATACACAGAAGACCTGTTAGATAATACAAATATTACTCAAATAGTGTACCAACTACTAAAGCAAAAGATGTAGACACTGAGCCTCTCTACAGACTGCTTTAGTCTGAAATTGATCAAACATGCCATCAAAATGCATTAATAACCATTGGTGACTAGAAGGGCAAAAGTTAGAAGCAAAGAAAAGGATGTATAATTGGGAGGAAAGTCCCCAAACCATAAAGAGCAACTACAAACATGGACTCAACCCAAAGAAATATGTAAGAGGCAAATTTACTATACCTGTGGAAACAAATGGTGAAAACAAGCAACATCTCCCACCAAAACAAGGCCAGGACTGACTGTGGAATAGAACCTCAATTACTCATACGCAAATTCAAATTGAAGCTGAAGAAAATTGAGACAAGTTGATGAGAGTTAAAACAATACCTAGAGTTTATCCACCTGAATTTTTAAATAAACGATCTCAAAAAGGGAGCTCCAGTGGCCTAGTGGTAAAAAGCTGCACTGCAATCCACCAGCTGCTCCGCAGGCGAAGAGGAACAATCTCCTTCCATGGGATTTGCCATCTCTGAAAACCTGCTGCAGAGTCAGCTATGGGTTGTTTCCAACTCGACCGCACACAACAACTATCTCAAAAATAGATTTGATGCATTGAACATTAATGATGAAAGGCTGGATGAATCATGGAATGATTCATCCTTTTAAAAAAGCAAAAGGTCACTAAAATCCACAGGAAAGAAACATAATTTGATGTTTTAACAAACAGATAGAGCCCTGGATGTGATCACTTATCTGTGTCTTTACATTTGGAAGACCTGGCCAACTTACTGGAAGAAGAAATCCATATTTGTTCCCATTTCAAAAAAAGAGTGCTGAGATTGTTGAACAATATCATTGATATCACACATAAGTTAAACCTCACTGATGATTATTTAAAAATGGCTAAAACAGTACATAGACATCAAACTGCCCAAAACTTAAGCTGGATTCAGAAGAGATCATGGGACAAAGGATATCACTGCTATTGTCAGATGGATTTTGGCTGAAAGCAGAGACTAGAAAAATGTTTTATTGGCTGTGCAAAAGCATTTGAGTATGTGGATCTAATAAGTTGTAGGTAATGTTCAGAAGAGTGAGAATTGTAGAACACTTAATTATTCTCTCACATAACAGTTGTTTATACAGAATTAAGGTTTAAAATCAGGAAAATTGTCCTCGGGATTCTACTCTTTTTCCATCTCTATTCAGTCAGTATGCTTAGCAAAAAAATTCCAGCAAGACTTTATGAAGAAGCATGTGACATCAAGACTGGAGGCAGACTTAATAGGAACCTACATTTCTGTGGGTGACACAAACTTTCCTGCAGAAAGTGAAGATTTAAAGCACTTACTGAAGAAGAGGAGAAGCGTGGTGTCAGAATTTGTGGAAGATCTATCAACAATCTGCATTATGCAGATGACACAAACCTGCTTGCTGAAACTGAGGAGGACCTAAAGCACTTGCTGCAGAGGGTTAAGGACTGCAGCCTTCAATACGGATTGAGACTCAATATCAAGAAGACAAAGATTCTCTTTTCTTTTACTTTTCCATAATTTTTGGACTCATGTACTTATAACTTGTTAGTCAAATTTGTGTCTTCTAGGTTGCAACACCCCCATGATACATCTTC
>NW_006400257.1:80097-94023 GCF_000299155.1 Elephantulus edwardii | reverse complement strand
ATACCATGGACTGCTAGGAAAACAAACAGATTTGTCCTGGAAAGGGTTAAACTGGGTGGCTACTTGAAGGTAAGGATTCTGAGGCTCTGTCTAACATACTTTGCACATGTTGTGAGGAGGGACTGGTCCTTGGAGAGGGACATCATGCTTGATAGGGTGGAGGGTCAGCGCAGGAGGGGAAGGCCCTCTATGAGGTGGATTGATTCAGTGACTGGGGTAATCATGGTGGGTGTGTCGGAGACAGTGAGGTTGGCACAGGACAGAGCAGGGTTTAGGGCTGTTGTACATAGGGTCACTATGAGTTGCAAGCGACTTGACGGCACATAACAACAGCAACAGCACTGAAGAAGATCAAAGACTACTGTTACAGGTGCCATTAGTTGACTACAACTCATAATGACCCTATGAATAACAGATTCGAACTTTGTTCTATCCGGTGTCATCCTCACCATCTTTGATACACTTCAGCCCATTGTTAACAGTCACTGGCAGCTAAGGAAGCTAAGTTCAACCAGCCACTTCCATTGGCCTCAACTTTGCAAGTTGAAAATACTCACTCCCCCTTAATTTTCTTGGTTTGTTTTATGTTTACAAACAGTTGATAAAGAATGTTTCATGCAAGTTAAAATTAGTAGAGCAGAACTTGAGCCTTTATTCATAATAGAAAAGTTCAACAGCTAAAAATTAGTAAATTTAGAACAGTGCATCAGCATAGTTACTTGTATAGTAACTAATGCTGTTCCTGCCCATTAGAATGTCTCTAAAGTATTACTGATTTGTTAAATCATGTGAGGTAGGGAAAGCAAACAGCAGCCTGTAATACTCCTTTGCTTCCTGATGTTTGTCTTCTAATTTATGTCTGCACTCCCTGTTTACTAAAGATCTTGCAGTCCAGAGGTCAGAGAACGCCTTGAGAATATTTTCTAACTGAATAAGAAGGCATGCAGCTTGAACTCAAGACCACCAATGAAGAGTTAAAGTGGGCTCCCGGGGAGCTCTGGTGGCCTAGTGGCAAGAAGCTGCAACTACAATCCCAGAGGTGCATGGTTCGAATCCACCAGACGCTCTGCCAGGGAAGGAGGGGCAATCTCCTCCTGTACCAGTCAGATCTGATTTGACGGTACACGCACACAAAAATAATAAAGTAAAAAAAAAAAAAAGTGGGCTCCCCTTCCCCTCCATCTCAATGCCCCAGTTCAGCATAAAGCAGCTGCGCCCTATTACCAAATGGGAAACCCACAAATAACTCCCCCAAGAACCAACCCAGATGTTTGTCCTATAGATATAAGACATATAAAAAGAGGGGGGAATGATAGGGTGCTATTAAGAAGTTAAGAATTCTCTATATAGGTATCAATTATAAAACTATAGTTTTCTCCAGCCTGCGGGACTGGTTGCCCGACCTTGGAGTCCTTTCTGTGATCTGTCTGTTAATCAGAAGAGGAGATACATCTCCTAGATTAGCTATTATCTCTTTCAAGCTGTTTTTCCCCAATTATATGTAAATTGTAACTTAATCTGCCTGTTTGCCTGGAAAGGGAGTATCTGGGTGTGAATTCTTTTCTTTCAGATATAGAAATTCTTTGATTTTACTAACAAAAGTTTATTGTTAAATAAGTTGGTGTCTCACCCTCCTGTAAAAGCCACTCCCAGATGGGGAGACAGTCTTGGAGGTGACTCGCTGTCTCCCAGATCTGTGTAATAAAGTGCATTCATGGATATTGCAAAAAACAAAACAAAACAAAACAAAACAAAAACAAAAACAAAAAAAAACACCAGTCACTGGGTCATTCCATCTTTTTGAGGGGTTTCCTCTCTTTCTCTGTCTCTCCACCTTTTCCAGCAGGATGTGTTTTTCCAAGGATTGGCCCCTCCTAAAAACAGCTCAAAATATGTGAGACAAAGTTTCATTATCCTTCCCTCAAAGGAACATCCTAGTGGTACTTCCTTCAAAACAGGCTTATTTGTTTGTTCACAAGTCCATAAGATATTCAGTATTCTTTTCTAACACCATAATTCAAAGACACTGATTTTTCTGTTATTCTTATTCACTGTCCTACTTTCACAGCATAAGAAGTAATCAGAGGTTACATTCGTCAGTGTGGATTACATTTCAACATCAAGAAAACAAAATAAAAAACAAAAAAACAAAACCAAAAACCTCACCTCTAGGACCAATAGGCAAAATCATGATTGATAGAAAAAAGATTGATGTTGTTAAGGATTTCATTTTACTTGGATTCACAATCAATACCCATGGTAGCAGAAGTCAAGAAACCACAAAACATACTGTATTAGGTGAACCTCTTTCAATTGCTATAGAGCAGGGATGTCAGATTAAAGACCAAGATGTGTGAGATCCAAGTCGTGGATATTTTTAATTGCTTCATATGCAAGAGAAAGTTGGACAATGAGTAAAGATGATCGAAAAATAATTTATGCCTTTGAATTGTGGTATTAGTGAAGAGTTTTGAAGAATCTAGTGACTGCCAAAAGAACAAACAAATCTGACTTGGAGCAAGTGCAACCTGGATACTTCTTAGATGAATGGACAGTGACATTTAGGTTTTCATACCCTGGCATACTATGAGGAGTGGCGGTCCTTGGAAAAATAGATTATGCTAGGAAAAACAGAGGGCCAGGGAAAGAGAGGCAGACCCTCAAGGAGATGGATTTGCACAGTGACTACAACAATGCTATTAAGCATGGCAGAGATTGTGAGGCTCCTGTAAGAGAGGGTAAGGTTTCTGTCTGCTGTTCATAGGGTTGCTATGAGTTGTAGTCTACTTCGGGGCACCCAAAACCACAAAATCATGGCTAGAAAGGCTATATAAAACTGATCCTTCCACTGCAGATTGTTTGTGACTCTGTGTCTTTGTGTGTGTCTAGGTGTGTGTTGGGGGGCAGTAAAGATAAAAGGCAGAAAGAACAGAAAGAAGCCAACACTTAAATCATTTGCCTTGGATAATGCACTCAGAAACAGTTGACAATTGACAATAAGTTGGCCATTATCCACTATTTTGCATCATTGTTGTTTTTATGTGCTGTTGAGTCACTTGTGACTCATAGTGACCCTATGTACAACAGCCCTAAACCCTGCCCTATCCTGTACCAATCTTATTGTCTCTGACTCACCCTTACCTCAGTCAGCAAATCAATTAATCTCATTGAGGGTCTTCCTCTCTTGTGCTGTCCCTCCACGCTTCCAAGCTTGACATCCCTCTCTAAGGACTGGTCCCTCCTTGCAACATGTCCAATGTATGTCAGATGAAGCTTCAGAATCCTTGCCTCCAAGGAGCAGCCTGGTCTCATCCTTTCTAGGATGAACCTGTTTGTTCTCCTAGAAGTCCATGGTCTATTCAATACTCCAGCACTATACAGCTCAAAGGCATCAACTCCCCTTCTATCATCCCTAGTCATTGTCCAGCTTTCTGATGCATAGTAAGTAATTGCAAAGACTATGGCCTGGATCAGGTGCATGCAGCTGTTGTTAAGAGCCATTGAGTCGTAGGTGACTCATAGCGATCCTGTGAATGAAAGTCCTCAACACTTGTGTGACTTTCATCCTTTCTCCAGGTTCATAGGGTTTCTGGAGGCAAGTTATTATGGCAGTGGATGCCACACCTGTTTCCAAGCTTCTTTTAATAGGGGAGCTCCACCAAACACTGTCCACCATGGGTAACCATGAACACATTTGACATACCGGTGTCACAATGTTCAGTTTCACAGCAACCACAAGTTACCTCTGTACAGCAAGTGGACACACCAGGGCTATATGACCTAGAAGAATGTTTGAAAAAAGAAAAGAAAAAACAGGCCTGAGGGCTGAGGGCTGTAGCTTAGAAGGCACACACCTTTAGCTTGGTAGCATCACTTTCTGTCCACTAGGCCAACTGATCTCTCTCTATGTTGGTGTTATTGTTGTTAAGTGCTGTCGAGCCATGGGTGACTCAGCGACCCGATGAACAAAAGTCCTCAACACTTGTGTGACTTTCATTCTTTCTCCAGGTTCATAGGGTTTCTGGAGGCAAGCTATATTTAAAAGGAAAAATAACCCCACAGGACATATACTCCCCTCCCCTTGTGTTTTTGAGGAAGGTCATTTCGTTTGGGCAATAGTTCCATTTCTACCAAGCTAAAGCCTCTTGTTACTCAAAGCTTAGCAATAGTTTTATGATTATTTCACCTAAATGAGGCTGAGGTTTATTCTCAGTACTATCTCCTTACAAAATATTTGCATTTGTAAATAAAATCCCAAGGGGAATGTTTATCCTACTCAAGGAAACAAGTTACTTTTCCCCTCTTTGAAGTATCTATTTGCATTCCAACAATATGATACTTACAAATCACTCTGCTACAGCAATTCATTTAAACAACTCCTAGAAGCAATACTTTAAGGAAATAGTAAAGATCTATTTCTTCATTTGAGTGCTCATTATATACCAGGGTTTGAGTGAAATACCTAACATCATGTTCTCATTTAATTCTCCCAACCAGGGAGGCACTGTTATTTTACAAGTAAGGCTCAGAAAACTTAGGTATATTAACCAAAAGTCATGTAGGTATTATGTGTCAGGGCAGACTTTAAATTTTTATTCTAAAGCCTCTTATTCCACATGCTCTATTTGCTTCTTTTTAGATTTTATTGTCACCACCTGTCTGCCAGTTTGTCTCATCTTCTTGTGGCTTGTGTGTTGCATGATGTTGGAAGCGACGCTGTTGGTATTTTAAATACCAGCAGTGCCATCCATAGTGGACAGTCTTCAGCAGAGCTTCTAGACTTAGAGAGAAAGACTGGAAATTAACAGCAAGACTGATATAGTACTAGAAAATCATACTCCTAAGCTGAGGGGCATTTCTCAAAGATGCAGACAGTCATGAGGAGTACAACACTGGGCAGTCTGTCATTCTGTTATACATAATAATAGATCACCATGAATAGAAGACAACCTGGCAGCAACTAACAACAGTAACATTTTTTACTGACCAAGATTGTCAGAGAATGCTGACAGAAGGCATGTCAAAGCACTAGCAGCTCTCTGCAGAAGGTCTGTCCCATAGAAATCTTGGCTCATAGTCTAGGCTTGTATGGCAAATGCCTTGACATTTCCAATCCTTTGTGTTATACACCAGGTGGCTATCATTCAGAAAAGACCTGATGACATCTAACAATAGCTGGCTCTGAGATTGTATCCCCTTTGTTGAAACGGGGGTGGGGGGAGGGTTGGGAGGGGTGCAGAGAGAAATCTGGCTGTGCTACAGTACTTAAGCCCTCGTGGGATTTTGAAAATTCTCTCTTGAACAACAGCAAGTTTCTCTAGGATTGTCTGTGATAGATGCATAGCCTGGGACAATGACACAGGAAATCAGTGAATGCTAAACGTGCCATAAACTACTTAATTAGCACCATAAACACCAAGCTGGCTGAGAATGAGCTCCGAATAGCCTAGCAAGAATGTAGAACTTAGAGGAAAAACAATGACTCAGAAATGTGTGTGAAAAAAGAGCTAGGGGATCATAGGAAAATGATGGGAAGAGCTTGAGCAGAGGGGTGAAAGGTATGTGACTGGGCCTGAGGAGTTAGGGAGAATGTTATAATGCTTTTCGCTCTTTGGAGTAAGAACTGGCTTATGAAGATGGGGAGGGAGGACCCTGGGAATAAATGAAATGAGAAATGAACTTGAAGCCATCACTTCTGTTTCACTGATATTCAAACGTTAACATGCCTTTAGACTCTTCTGTACTCATTGCTTTCTAGAGATAAACACCGGAGCTCAAACAGCTTCTAGCGGGGCCTGTCCTGATAAGCCAAAGGCTTTGTATGGTTTCATCATCAGAAAAGAGCAGAGGGAGTTAAGAGACTAGGCTTCTAGTCTCTGAGGAATTTTGTTTTCTTCTTTTTACATGAGTGATTTCACTATTACCACTGGATTTAAATTCGTTAAGAACTTATAAAAGAGGAAGTCACAATAATGCATATGAAAATACTTCTGTTTCTATTGGTGATAAAGCCCAAGTCGTTGTTAGATGCCATCAGTTGAGTGTGATTTATTGCGATCCTATAAACAACAGATCTAAACCCTGAGCTATCCTATGCCATCCTCATCACCTCCAACACAGGTAAGCTCATTGCTACAGACACTGTGCCAATACATTTTCTTGAGGGTCTTCTTCTCTTCCGCTGACCATCTCCTTTTCTAAGCTTGATGCCCCTTTCCAGGAAATAGCCTCTCCTAGCAATCTGGCCAAAATACATGTGATGAAGTTTCACCATCCTTATCTCTGGTTGCCCTTTTCTCAAGGCATCTGTATAGTTTTCTGGGCAGTCTGTGGGATATTCAGTTCTCTTCTCCAACATCAACAAGCCTATTGTTATTATATGCCATCGAGTTGACTCTGACTCATAATGACTCTATGTACAACAGCTCTAAACCTTTCTCAATCCTAACGCCACGCTTCTCCTCATAGAGCCCAGCCTCTCGGATAATCTGCTCTACATACAGGTTGAAAAGGTATGGAGAGAGGACACATCCCTGGCGTACACCCTTCCCAATTTTGAACCATGCAGTGTTGCCCTGCTCTGTTCTGACGACTGCCTCTTGGTCCAAGTATAGGTTTCGCATAAGCACGATTAAATGTTCTGGGATTCCCATTCTTCTCAGAGTCAGCCACAGTTTGTTATGATCCACACAGTCAAATGCCTTTGCATAATCAATGAAACACAGATAGACATTCTTCTGGTATTCTCTGCTTTCAGCTAAGATCCATCTAACAGCTACAATATCCCTAGTACCATGACCCCTTCTAAACCCAGCCTGGACTTCTGGCAGTTCTCTGCTGATGTACTGTTCCAGTCGTTTTTGGATAATCCTCAGTAGAATCTTGCTTGCATGTGAAATCAATGATATTGTTCTGTAGTTTCCACACTCAGTTGGGTCGCCCTTCTTTGGGATGGGAACAAATATAGACCTCTTCCAGTCAGTTGGCTAAGTGGTTGTTCTCCAGATTTCTTGGCACAACTTGGTGAGCACATCCACGGCAGCATCTGTTAGCTGAAATATGTCAATTGGTATACCATCTATTCCGGGGGCCTTACCAAGTCAAGTAATCTCAATCTTTTCTCCATCTATCATAATGCAGCCAATTGGACTAGCGGTGAGAATTTTTGTTTTCTTGGTATTGAGCTTCAATCCATATTGAAGTCTTTAGTTCTTGACCTTCTACAACAAATTTAACTATGTAGACCACACAAACTGTGTTTAACTCTGAGAAGAATGGGTATCCCAGAACACTTAATTGTGCTTATGTGAAACCCATACTTGGACCAGGAGGCAGTCATCAGAACAGAGCAAGGAAACACTACATGGTTCAAAATCAGGAAAGGTGTATGCCGAGGAATCAGTCTATCTCCACACCTCTTCAATCTCTATGTGGAACAGATCATCCAGGAGACTGATGAGCTTTCTGAGGAGGAATGTGGCATCAGGATTGGAGGACAACCTATGTTTATGCAACAAAGCCTATAGATAGTAATACTACTACATACATTCATTATTGAAGAAAATGCAAATTTTCAGTTAAAGTTTAGTGAAAAGAATCATACAGCTTTTTCCCTAAAAAAAAAAATGAAAGAAAGAGAGAGACAGAGACAGAGAGGAGGTTACAAAGTGCTGGCTCACCAGAAACATCTTAGGAATAGATTTGTTGGGAAATTTAAAAGGGGAAGAATTAGAAACACCTTCATCAAGTCATTGGGAAATGGAGCAGAATAGAGAATGCTTACACCCAGAAAAATCAGACCAGAAGTTATAAGCAGAAACCACTCAACACAAGGAAGGGAAAAGCAATCAAGTTAATGTCGATTTTTTTAAAAATGGTAGAAGAGACCCAGATCCATAGAAAAGGGCAGCTTGGTCAACAGATAGCTAACAGGGTTAGGTGACATGGGGACCTCACATAGGAAATAAACCCTGTGCTGAAATGCGTGGAGAGTTCTCTATTAAGACTCATTTCCAACAACAGGAGACAGGCAGAGTGTGCACTAGAGACCAGGCATCTTCATCTGTAGTTTTTCTTCTGGGGGGATCTCATGTTTCTAAGCAAAGAGAATTATTTATTACCTGTAAAAACAAAGTGGTCAGTATGAGAGCAGCAGCATCTGGCCTCCACTAACTCCACAAAGGTGGAGAATCTCCGCCTAGAGCATCAACAGTACAAAACGGATTCCTATGAGATCTGATATTGCTCTATACTCCTGTATGTTCTAGCAGTTTAAACACAAATTATCCTTCCCATGACTCTAGCTTCTCCATTTTGCTCACTAATTCATTGCAATGGCCACACAGAACACGAACAATTATCATGGTTATGAAATGTATTAGAAAAAGAACAACTTACAGCTCAGGTCAGAAACATTCAGGATACAATTCCTTAATCAGGACAGCTGCTTCTTAGACACATCTGACCTTCAATCTCACAGCCCTGGCCCCTGCCATGTACTTAGGCAAGTGTAACAAAATCCTGCCAATTATATGCCAATTATAAGCTCAGCTCTGGCTCTGTGGGGTGGCAGATTTAAGTTCTGTGTCTCACCTGGGTCAGTGGTCCTCCAACCCCTCTACTGCTCTGTCCTTTCTAGGCTTCAGTCTTACTCTGCTTTTTACAGGAATCTCTGGCCCTGTACTCTCTCCTGTCTTTCTTTCTTTTTTTGTTCTTTTTTATTATTAATTAAAAAAATTTTTTTATTAATTTCAATGAAACTTTACAGAGACTTTGGATTTTCATTCATTTATTATTGCCCTTTTATCCCCTCTCAACCCTCCTCCCCAGTACACTACCCTCTTGGAAAAGTAAAAGAAAAATTCTTTCATTGTTTTACAATCCCTCACCCAAGGTCCACTCCACTATGCAGCCTTCGCTCTGGACTCCTGTCATGACAAAAATACCTAATCACATATCCCTTTTAAACAGTTATCTCCTTCATCTGTTTCAATGCAGTATACATTATTGAACCCATCTTTCTCAGTCTCCCCCCAACCCCGAGGTCAGTCCTGCTTTACAACCATGGCACCATGCAGTATTTGTCCTTTTGTAACTGAGATACTTCACTCAGTATAATGTCCTCCAGGGTCACCCATTTTGAATATTTCATGAGTTCCTTGTTTTTCAATGCAGCATAGTATTGCATTATGTGAATATACCACAGCTTCTCTATTCATTCCTTTTTTGATGGGCACTTAGGTTGTTTCCAATTCCTTGTTATTGTGAACAAGGCCGTGATAAACACGGGTGTGCACTCTCCTTCTTACTTGATGACAGTCCCCTTTTCTATTTCTGAATCTGCTCAACTTAAGCCTAATGAGATAGCAAAACTGACCAATCCCTTCATTAGGGATCTTCTCACCTTATTTGCATGTTCCCGCCTGAAAAGTGCTATTTGCCTTATTTACATTATTAGCAAGCTACCCAATTCCCTTGGTGGGCCACATACATTTAGGTGGATAAAGGGTCGTGTTGCAAACCCAAAGGCAAATGGTTCAAATTCACCAACTGCTGTGCTGGAGAAAGATGCACAGCCTTTCCCATGTAATTTACAACCTCTGCTGGAGGGTTGGCTCTGACAGGATAGCCATGAGTGGAGTTGACGCAGTTATGGGGAAGTTCTTGTGATGTAGTCTATAGTTTCACCCCTACCACAGGGTGGTGCCTCTCTGCTGATTCAAATCCACCAGCAGCTACTTGGAAGAAAGATGGACAATCTCTTCCCATGCCAGTTACAACCTTAGAAACTTTATGGTGGTGGGGTCAGCTATGAGTGAGTTCAGACTAAAGGGCGGTGAGTTTTTTATGAGACCCACCCATGTGGTGAAAGTTAAAGCCAACGGTTAAAAAGACCATATTGAGCAATCTACTACTGCGAGTGAGGAAATGAGAAAACCAAACTCACTGTCATTGAATCAATTCCAGTTCACTGAGACGCTACAGGGTAGAACAGAACTGCCCCACATGACTTCTGAGGCTATGAATCTTTATAGAAGCAGGCTGCTTAGTCTTTTTCCTGTGGTGTTTAAATTGCCAACTATTAGATGAATCCATTGTTCCACCAGGACTCCTAAAGTTGGTAAAGTTGGTAAACCATCACAACTTGATGGTTTAACCAAGTGCTGTGGACTGCTTCCAGGTGTTCAGGCCCAGCGCTGGAAAACGGTTTGCCCCTGGAGTAGACCTTACAGCATGTCTACACAGCCTGAAATTTTGTCTGGGCTGAAAAGAGAATTTAAGGGTGTCACACAAGCTGGAATATCAATGCCAGGGTTCTGAAGGACCGTAGCCTGGATTCTGCTGTTAAAAACATGACTTTTAATGAATCAGTATTTATTGAGCAGTTTTGGGAGTTTTACGAGTGATGCTCACACACAATTATGAAACTGCTCCTATTCTGAATAAATGAGCATATCTTCCAATAGATTTTTTAAAACTTCCTTTTCTCATTTCTTTGTTTTCACCTATATGATTATCCACCTCTTTGATCTCTTTCTTGTCTTCTTCTCTGGCCTTTCTCTGTTCACTGGTTGTTTTTCTCCTTGGAGGTCTTTGTTCACCTTGTACCACTTAGACTTCCTAAATCTCAGTGGTTTTGGACCCTTACTCTTTCTAATTTCCGCTGCTCCCTTCCTGGTGTGTTAAACTGGCTGCACCATTGGATCTAGATTGTATCTCCAAGGGTCTCTAAGGAAGGTTAGGTTGTGTTTGAATTTGGATAAGCCCAGGTATAGGTCCAGAAGGAAAAGGATCAAGATCAGATCAGTCTCTATGAGGTAACAGTAGATACACATCTACCTTCCAACTTATTTACCATTTCTGACATTAGTAATTTCTTACTAATTCTCATCTGGGCTTGACAAGTCATTGCAATGGCCTCATGGAATGCTCAGTTCATATTTATGTAATTTGCTGTATTAGAAAAATAACATGTTATATTTTAGGATCAAGATCAACTTGAAATTACAGGATACAACCCAGGAAATAGAATGTATTTTGTCAGTCAGGATGGTCTCCCACTAGAACAGCTCTTTTGGATGATCTCAACTATGTATGCAAGCAGGTTGCTCCTCTTGGCTTTGTGTATCTCTCTGGCCAGGGCTCTGCTTAGCCTCCTCTTGGCCTTCAAACCTGGCCCCTTCTTAGCCTTATGTCTTACAGCTCTCAGCACAGCTGGGGCATCAGCTACTGTCAACATCTGGATAGCTTGGCCCCCTACTCTACCATTTTCTCTGCTCAGGTGTTTGCATGCAAGGGGTGAGATTACAGCTGCTTCCTCTCTATAGGGCTTCCAGCTTCAATGACGACCTCCTAAAGGGTGCTCAGATCCACTCTGAGGACTGACTTGCCCACCACCACCATCTGCCAGTCTTGTGTTTCCTGCCACTAACCCTGCTGCCATTATTTCTCTGCCATTTAACTTTGTTAAGTTTGGTGCCAGTTCTTTGCTGATTCTCAGAGTCTTCCCTGTTCTAGGTCTTTTCAAAGACCCTAACTGACAGGGAATATGCTCTTGTGTGCTACAGTTCTTCAGTGTTTTCTAGTCCTTGTTTCTCTCTCTGAAAAGCTTCAACAACAACAAAACAAAGAAACAACAACCTAGCAAAACTCTGTGAGATTAACTATTTATTTAAGCAAATTCCTTTTCAATTTCAAGACAATGCTTGCCTAGCAAGATCACAAATGAAATAATCCTGTCAGTGCACCAGAACTTAATTAGTCTTATTGGGTGGATTTATTGGGTCCTATTGGACCTTGTATGATGAATGGATTGAAACTGTCAATAGTTTCATCTCTCTTGGATTCACAATTAACACCCTAGGTACGAGCAGTCAGGAAATAAGGAGACACAATGCACTGGGAAAATCTTCACTTAGTGACCTTTCCAAATTATTAAGGAGTAGTGATGTCAGTTTGAGGACTAAGGCGCATCTGATTCAGGCCATGGTATTTCAGATAACTAGCTATGCATCCAGGACCTACACAATGAATAAGGATGACAGAAAAAGAATTGATGCCTTTGAGCTGTGGTGTTGGAGAAGAGCACTGAATGTTCCATGGATGGCCAAGAAAACAAACAGATATGTCTTGGAGAAGGTGCAGCCAGAGTTAGGCTTTGCCTAACATACTTTGGACATATAGCTAGGAAGTGCTATTTGTTAGAGAGGGACATGATGTTGGGAAGGGTGGAGAGTCGGTGAAGGGGAGCAAGAACCTCAATCAGGTGGATTGATAGGGTGACTGCTGCAAGGCTCTTGTGTGTCAGCAAGTATGAGGATGGTGCAGGATAGAAAAGGGTTCAGGTCTTTTATTCACAGAGTCATTATGAGTTGTGACTGACTTGATGGCACCTAACAACAACAGCAACAACATCAAATTGACCAATCCATGCAAGGTGCATTAAATATACCAATAACAGGGCAGACTGTGGCTCAGTCAATATTCTTTTTACGAAATTATAAACCCAAGGATAGAAGGCTATAAATAAGAGAACTTTGTTCCACTTTACCAGACATGTCTGATTTCCTAGCATTCAGAAATGCCTTAAAATGAACCAATCTGTCAGAAGACTGGTGGAACCTAGTTAAAAGAGGTCTTAGGTATGGCCCATTTATAGTAGGGATGAGCCAAGAGCAATCCTCCTTCTATTTTTTTAATACTATGGCTGAAAGACATGATATGTTTGTTACCTCATAACATAGATACTATAAATGAATGACTTTTAAATGAAATTTATTCTCTTACAGTTTATGGGTCTAAGAGTCCAAAACAGGATGTTGTCTTTACGGGAAGGCTCTGTCTCTTTGCCGGTTCTGGAGGAAGGTCCTTGTTTCTCTCAGCATCTGTAGGCCTTGGAGATCTCCATGTGTCCTGGTCTTTCCTAGTGTCAAGGAGCTTCCCAGTGCAGGGACTTGAGTCCACAAGAAATCACTGCACTCCCGGTATTTCTTTCATGATGGTACTGGGTTTCTCCCTCAGGATTCATTTTCTTTGCTTTTTATCCTAAAAAAGTGTTGCAAATCACACCCTAAGAAAATTCTCCTTGCACTGAAAGGAGGCAGTGATGGGATTAAGTATTTTGCATTCCACCCTGAATCCTTTCACAACTCTCTGGCCTTTCAGATCATGGGACGATGCTTTTATAGCTTCCACATCCTATTATTAGGCACACATTTTGGAGGGGCACAGTTAATCCATGACACATGAGAAAAATTAACATGAGATTTATGGAGAGTGAGTCATTAAAGTTAATTACGTCCATAATTAGGAACAAGAAGAGAAGGACCACAGAAAGGACGGCCTCATGGATGAGATGTTTTCCCACATTTTATATTTGGACAGTGTGTAGGAGTGATCAACATATCCAGACACTATTCACTCTTCAGTTTCAACAAAAACTTAAATTTAGACCCTCAACCTATGTATTCTTTTCCTTAACTAATCACTAAGACCCTTATTAGTAGGGAATGGGAGAAGGTTTGTGTAAGTGACTGGTATTGGGAAAGGAGAATGGGTTTCTGTAAGTGACTCTGTGGAGAAATGATATGTGAATTTTAAAAAAATTCTCCTCTTGAGATATTAAAAAGTAACCAGAAATTCACTGGGGTTTTGGTCGGAAAGTAGGATTATCCCAGAGTGTTTTTTATAACAAATAAGAAGAAAAAACTGTTCTGAAGGAAGTGCAACCAGGTAGATGCCTGGATAGTAAAACTCTGTCTCATATTTTTGCCACACCCGCCTCGCTGTCTTCTCCGGCACGACGCCTGTGTGACAAAATGGGACGTCCGCGCCTGTACGGGGTCTCTGACCTCAAGGATAGCATAAGAAGGAATCTTGCAAGCCCTGTGCTTGTGAGTGGGCTGATGCCTGGATATTTGTTACAGA
>NW_006400257.1:63683-79032 GCF_000299155.1 Elephantulus edwardii | reverse complement strand
AGAGCTCTCTACATCATCCTGGTGTGCAGACTCTCATTTTCGCCGACTTCGTCCCTCACCTGCTCTTCACCAAGAAACCCCTCGAGTTTCTTGTCACGACCGTGGTCGGGTGGTCGGTGACATATTTTGGGCATAGATTTGGTCAGGAGGGGCTGGTCTTTAGAAAAAGACATCTTACTGACCTTCTGGTCAGCAAAAGAAACAAAGAACTTCAACAAGATGCATTGACATAGTGACTGCAGTAGTGAGGTTGAATAAGACCGAGATCATGAAGATGGTGCAGGATAGGGAAAGGTTTTTCTGTTGATCTGTTGGTCATAGGATCACTCCAAGTTGTAGCTGACTTGGTGGCATCTAATAACAATTTTTTAAAAACCCAACCTGATTTTACCCTGTTAGTCCACAACAATCTATAACTCTGAATTTGCCAACAGATAGAGAAATTAATTGATCGGGTCATTGGCCCATGTTGCTGTCATGGTTAAATAAAAACCAAGGACAACATTTTTGTGTCCATCAAATTGGAATCGACTCATAGCTGAACCTCCAGTGAATTTTTACAGGCTATAAATTGAATGAGTGAGAATGAACATCTTTCTCCCTTGGAACTGCTGATGGATTTGAACCATCTTTCTTTGGGTTGACAGTGCAAGTCCTTACCCATAAGACCACCTGAGTTGAGTCTTAAATAATGTATTAAAAATACATACTGTGGAGCACCTGGGCAACTGACTGCAAGAGATCCATATTTTTTCTGTTAAACAACAACAACAACAACCCAAACATGATTTAACAGAATGTGGAAATTAAAGAATAATTCATTATTATCCCATGCAGTAAGATATTGCTGCAGATTATTTTAAAATGGCTGGAGCAGTACATAGAAAATTTTCAGAAATTCAAGCTAGGTCAGAAGAGGCCATCATTGTTGAGGTCAGATAGATTGTGACTGAAGGTAGAAAATACCAGACAGTTATTTGCTTGTATTTTATCAACTATGCAAGGCATGCAATTGTGAGGCTCATAATAAATTATGGATAACTTTAAGAAGAATGGAAATTCCAGAACACTTACTTGTATTCATATAAAAACTATACACAGACCAAGAAACAGTCAATTAGGCAGAACAAAAGGATATTGTATGGCTTAAAATCAGGAAAGATGTGCATCGGGGTTATATCCTCTTTACAAATGTATTCAGCAAATCAAATGTATTTAGGAGGAAGTTCAACCAGAGTGTTCCTTGGAGGCAAGATTGGTAAACCTTCAACTGACTTAATCTAGCTAGGTTGAAGAGAGGCCATGGCACCAGGGATGTCATTGCTGATGTCAGATGGATCCTGGCTGAAAGCAAGGAATACCAGAAGAATGCCTATTTGTGCTTTATTGACTATTCAAAGGCATTTGACTATGTGGATTATAACAAATTATGACTAATATTATGAAGAATGGAAATCTCAGAACATTTAATTGTGCTCACGTAGAGCCAATACCTGGACCAAGAAGCTGTTATCCAAACACAGCAAAGGAACATTACATGGTTTAAACTCAGAAAAGTATGTGTCAGGGTTGTATCCTCTCTCCGTATCTATTAAATTTCTATGCTGAGTGAGTCATGTGATAAGCTAAATTCTGAGAAGAAAAATTTAGTATAAAAGAAATTTAGTATCAGCATCAGAGGAAGAGTCATTAACAACCTGCATTATGCAGATGACACAACTTTACTTCCTTGCTGAAAGTGAGGAGGACTTGAAACACTTGCAGCAGAACAAAGAAAGCAGACTTCAATAAGGATTACATATCAACATCTAAAAACCCCAAAATTCTCATCACTGGGCTGATAGGCAACATCATGATAGATGGAGAAAAGATTGAAATTGTCATCTATTTCATCTTACTTGCATCCACAATTAACACTCTTAGTACCAGCAGCCAGGAGTCAGGAGATGTATTGCACTGGGGAATTCTGCAGCCAGGGACCTCTCCAAATTATTGAAGAGAAATTATTTCAGTTTGAAGACTAAAGTTCACCTGATTCAGGTCATGGTCTTTTCAACCACTTGCTATGCCTCTAAGAGTTGGACAAGGAATAAGGATGACAGAAGAAGAATTGATGCCTTTGAGCTGTAGTGTTGGAGAAGAGTGTTGAATATGCCAAAGACTGCCACCCCCCCCCCCAACCCAAGCAAACATATTTCTCAGAGAAAGTGCGGGAGACAGAGTGTTCCTTGAAGGCAAAAATGACAAAGTTTTGTCTCACTTATGTTGGGGGCATGTTGTTAGGAAAGGCTATTCCTTGGAAAGGAGTGTTGTACTTGGAAAGGTGGAGGGTCAGCAAAAGAAAGGAAGAGCTCTATGAGATGGATTGACAACAGTAACCACAGCAATGGGCTCGAGTATGTCAGAAATTATAGGATGGTACAGCGTGGGAGAGGGTTCAGATCTGTTGTTTGTAAGGCTGCTATGAAGCACACTCGACTAAACAGCACCTAACAACAATAACCTCTGACACGCTTTGGGCATGTTGTCAGGAAATGCAATCCTTGGGAAAAGACATCATGTCTGCAAAAGTAGAGGTTAGGCAAAGAAGGGAGAACTGTCATGGAGATGGGCTGACAACGTGCTTCCTACAATGGACTTGAGTATGGAGAGAGTGAGGATAGTGAAGGGCAGGACTTTCAATATGTTGTTAACAGGGTAGCTATGAGTCATAGCCCTTTCCAAGGTACCTAACAGTAACATCATGTTAATGGGGTGTGATTAGAGGCCTTTATGACAATGATTCACTCACTCATTTCCATGAACTGACACATAGCTGACCTTCCATCAGGTTTACTGGAGGCTGTAAATTGCAGATGATAAGATTGCTCACCTTTCTATCTCAGAGCTGTTGGTAGATTCATACCACTGGCTTTGGGTTAGCAGCATGACTTCCTGGGGACCAGGCCACCAGGTGCTTCCTATGTTAAAGTAATGAGATACAGTTTCCAGGGTTAGGTTGTACCTTGAGTCAAAAATGTTTTAGAAAAGATAGAAAAGAGATTAAATAAATGAAAAGGAATTGGGAATCTGGTTGCCACCAAGATAGAAGAGTCAAGGGCAAAGCACATTCTGTGGACCTGGGGTCCCTTGCTGAGAAACTCCTAGGCCCAGGAAAAGATTGATGACAAGGACCCAGAACTAGCAAAGGGAGAAAGATTTCTCAGAGCCAGCACTCTGAATTAGGACTTCTAGTCATTTAAACTGTGAGAGAATATATTTCTGTTTATTAAAGACACTCAACTGTGGTTTTTCTGTTATAGCATCATTAGATGACTGAAACAGAATTCACTACTGAGTTTGGGGGTCTTGCGCTAATGGATATCTACCTACCACGTAGAAGTAGTTTTTGGACTAAGTAATAGATAGGGGTTGGAAAAGTCTCAAGGTGCCTAATCATAAATGCCTAGATTGGCTTGAAGAGATTATTGGTGGAAATATGGATGTCAAAGGCAATTCTGGTCAGGGCTCAGAAGGAAGTAAGGAGAGTCCTAACACAGACGATGGAGCATACAACAGTGAGAGTAGAGCCAGGTGCCTGGTGGAAGACTAGACTCTCAGAGGAAGAGAGCTGGGCAGGTTTCTTAGTGGTGTGGATATTTCTGTGCTAAAGAACTTTTTAATACTTTCACCAGCAAGACAGCAGTCAGGCCATTCTAATTGAGGGACCAAGGAACCAAGAAGCAGAAGTCAAGAGAAGCACAGGAAGCAGGGTTGCCTCGGTCTAAAAGGACAGGGCCATGGTCTCTGAAGTTCTACAGAGTCGCCATAGGATACTAGAGTAAAAAAGGCAGGACCAGGGCCTTCATGGAGTAAGATTTTCATTGACTTGGTTTTGGAATATCAGGCTGCTATTTCATGAGTGCCAGAGGAGTGGATTAGAACTTGCTGTTAGTATCTTTTCCACCATTGTACTTTGGAAACAGAGAATTCTTATTCTAAGTTTCACAGGTTCACAGATGAAGAGCAATTTTGCACCATGAGATTTTGAACTTGGAGTTGATTTAAGACTCTTGAGGTGATATGATGTCTTACAAGTGGCATGGACAGGGATTTTTAAAAGCCAAAGGGTAGAATGTTATGGATTGAATTGTTGCTGTTAGGTGCTGTTAAGTTGACTACAACTCTATGAGCAACTGATCTGAACCTTGCCCAAGCCTGTGCTATCCTCAAGATCTGTGTTCAAGCCCATTGTGGGAGTCACTGTGTAAAGCCATCTTGTTGAAGGTCTTCCTCTCTTTCTCTAATCCTCCACTATTTCCAGCACAATGTCTTTCTCCAATGATTGGTTCCTCCTGAGAATATTCCCAAAGTAATTAATATTTATTATGTTCTCCCAAAATATGTGTCAACTTGTCAAGGTCAGGATTTACAGCATTATGCAATTATTACCATTTTGTGATTTCACGTAGCATATCTGGTGGGAGTATGTAAAAAGAGGATTGGAAAGGTAGGTTAGAGCCTAATTGTGAAAGACCTGCCCAGAACAAGGGTCTCAGGGAGCAGAGCTGAGGGGAGCGCTAGTGATTAGGGAACATGGCAAAGGCTTTTTCACATTCCTGACAGTTGAGGTGAGTCTCCTGCCTCCTCCTCTGCTTTAAGTTTCTCTTCTTCCTTAACACTGATGCACATTTCTTGCACAAGGCAGGCCCACAACATTCTTGCAGGCTGCTGCTCTAATTACTTCACTCCATTTTAATTCTGCTGAGGTAGGAGCCTGTGAACTCAAGAGGAAATTCCTGCAAATATCCGACAAATTGAATGTGCTAGAACTGTAGAAGAAAGGAGCCCTGGCGGTACAGTGTTTAAGTATTTAAAAAACAAATCTGGCTCTCTCTTGCCACCTTCAGCCTCCCTTCCTCTAGCACTGCCTCAGACCAGGCTATTTCATGGTAGAAAGTGCTTATGGAAAAAGGTGGGGGCACTGATGAAGTAAGATGTCAGGTTTGACTGAGTTATTAGAGCCGTTGCTCAGTGGGGAAGAGAAAAGGATGTGCCGGTGGGAGTTCTGATGAGAGCTTTCATGGGCTCTCCCAGGAACAAACATAGTTCATCTCTATAATTCCGAAATGCTGTAAGTATATGTGAGTAGCAATGTTTCCTCTTCCCTAGAGATATCTACCAATTAGGAGAGCTATCTCATTCTAAACTGTTTGCTTATGGAGATAGAATGACCTCTTAAAATGAAGAGATTGCAATTTGTAAATCAGCGATTCTCTATTTTGGTCTCAGGATTCCTCTAAACTCTGAAAATTTATTGAGCACCTCTAAGAGCTTTTGTTTGTGGAGGTTGTAGCTATTAATACTTACTATGTTAAAAATTAAAACAGAATTTTGAAAAATAGAAAATAGCAAATGTTAGTAAGGGTATGGAGAAACAGGGATACTTGTTGGTGGGACTGTAAAGTCATTCAGTTACTGCAGAAAAGTTTGACAGCTCATCAAAAAGGTTAATGTAGAATCCTAATATTTTTATTGCATTGATTCAACTAGTAGGTATAGAATAAAAAATAGATACTCAAAGGAATGCATGTATGATGCTTGTTCTTAGCAGCACAGCAAAGATAGCCACAAGGTGGAAACAGCCCAAAGGCCCATCAATAGATACATAGGTTAACAAAAATGTTGTTTCTGTTGTTGTTATGTGCCGTCGAGTCGCTTGTGACTCATAGCGACCCTATGTACAACAGCCCTAAACCCTGTTCTGTCCTGTGCCATTCGCACTGTCTCTGACACACCCATCCTGATTAGCCCAGTCACTGAATCAATCCACCTCATAGAGGGCCTTCCTCTCCTGCGCCGTCCCTCCACCCTCCCAAGCATGATGTCCCTCTTTAAGGACCGGTCTTTCCTCACAACATGTCCAAAGTATGTTAGACGGAGCCTTAGAATCCTTGCCTCCAAGGGGCCACCTGGTTTACTAGCAGCCCATGTTACCCTCAATACTCTTCTCCAGCACCACAGCTCAAAAGTATCAATTCTCCTTCTATCCTCCTTGGTCATTGTCCAACTCTCTGATGCATAACAAGTGATTGCAAAGACCATGGCCTGTATCAGGTGCACCTTAGTCTCCAGAGAAACACCATTGCTCTTCAGTACTTTGGAGAAGTCCCTAACAGCAGATTTCCCCATGGCAGTATGTCTTTTAATTTCCTGGCTACTGGTGCCAAGACTGTTGACAAAAATGTATGAAATAAAAAGAAAATTAATTGTGTTTAGTCAGAATTGACTCATAGCTGACTCTCCAGAGGGTTTTCAGAGGCTGTAAATGGCACGAATGGAGGTGGTCTATCTTTTGAGGAACCATTGGTTGTTTGAAACCATCAGAGAGGAGCGACCGTGGGGTTAGTAGCACAACTCCCTCCTGTCTACTCTACCAGAGCTCCCTTTTTAATATATTCTATGCCACTGTTGTTACATGCCATCAGGTTCAAGCTGGAACCAACTCATAACTGACCCTTCAGTGGGTTTTCAGAGGCAGTAAATCACACACGAGGAGATTGCCCATCTTTCTTCTGTGGAAAAGCTGGTGGATTTGAACCATGTGCCTTTGTGTTACCTGCACAATACATAAATATTAATCAGCCATAAAATAATGAAATATTGATACACTTTATAACTGGAAAGAACCTCAAAAAACATTATACTAAGTAAAACAGCAGAAACAAAAGGTCACTTATCAGAGAATTTCCTTATGAAATATTCAGAATGTAGGTAAATCCACAGAGACAATGCAGATTGTTGATTGCCAGGGCCTGGAGGAGGGGAGAGTAGAGGGCGACTGCTTAATGAGCCCGGGGTTTCCTTTTGGAAGGATGAGAACATTTTGAAAAGGCACAATATTGTGAATGAACTAAAGGCCATTGAATTGTTCACTTTAAAATGCTCAATTTTACCTTACACAGATTTTACTTCAATAAAAGTGAAATAGAATACATGAAAGAACATTTATTTATTAATCCATTACAAACTAGATGGGATAAACTGCTATTTAAAAACCCAAACAAGGTTTTGAACCCATTGAACCTGTTCTGACTCATAGTGGTCCTAGAGGACAGAGTAGAACAGCTCTCCAAATCAGTATTAGCATAAAACATATTTCAGTTTAAAATAACTGTATTTGAAAAACTAATGCGAGGGGGAGCATGTTTTGCAATTTTTGCATGTTTCTTTAATATCTAGCTTAATAGATGCCACCTGTATTCTTGTAGCCAATCTTATGTTCCATCAGATTTAATATGTTGCTTTGTTTTTAAAGAAAAATAAGGCCTCAGAGGGGTGGGGAAAGGAGTTGTTATTTTTTTTTGAAGGTGTATAAACTATTAACAGACAAGGCCTACAGACTTATTTCCTCTTGGACACACCCACAACTCGGCCCCACTGGCCAGTGGTCTTGGTGTGCTGGCCTTGAACTCAAAGTCCCCAAAAATGGCTAGCCCTCTGTGGGCAGGGATCTTCTTCAGTCGCTCCAGGTCTTCACGGAGCTTGTTGTCTAGACCATTGGCCAGAATCTGGCTGTATTTCCCATCCTTCACATCTTTTTGTCTGTTCAAGAACCGGTCTGGAATCTTGTACTGGCGTGGATTCTGCATAATAGTGATCACACGCTCCATCTCCTTTTCAGAAAGCTCTCCTGCCCTCTTGGTGAGGTCAATGTCTGCTTTCCTCATCACCGCAAGAGCATATCTTCGCCCTACACCCTTAGTGATGGCAGTGATGACAAAAGCTATTTTCCGCCGCCCATCTATGTTAGTGTTAAGTAATCGCAAAACGTGCTGGAACTTCTCTGGGATCACTAGAGACATGGCAGCGACAGCAACGGCGGCGTGTAGGCCTCTAGTGGAAGAGAGTAGAAAGGAGTTTTTTAATTTCAGATAATTGTGGGGATTTTCTCTGACACTACCCTAAAACCCGACACATAGAAGTTTCTTAATAGTTACTTGCAGTGTGGATGCTGAAGCTGTATCAATGTTTGAGTCACTTGCTGTGCATCTGAGAGCTGGACAATGAATAAGGATGACAGAAAAAGAACTGATGCCTTTTTTTTTTTTTTCACCTTAAATTATGTTTAATAGTCACAACCTTATTAGTTAACTGAGCTGAAAGGTTGGGGTTTTTTTTTTCCATTTCTCTCCTTTTCCTTTAGTTACTACTTCACCTTCCAAACAGTTACTGCAATAGGTTCGCAAATAGTATGCATCGCAATGCTGTAGCTGAAATGCCGGGAGGTCTGACGAAATGAGCAGTTGTAAAAGCACCAGCAGCGTGGAGCCCTGGTGGTGTAGTGTGTTGTGTGTTTTACCACTCACGGATTGACCAGCAAACACCAGCAGGACGTGCTCACAGCATGCACGGGGAACCCGTGACTGGAGGGTGGTTGTGCCTTCACCAGGCAAGACGACAGCTCTGACCTGAGCACCTCAGAAGGGTCAAAAGGAAACTGGCCGAGTTTAGCCTTGTGGGTGAAATGATCCAGGCAAGTTGGCTTTGCAAGAAATGTTTTTGTTGTTAGAACTAAGTGTTGTTGGTTGTCGTTAGGGTTCCTTGCGCCGATCACACCTCATGGCCACTCTGTGAAGGGCAGATTAAAGCTTGCCCTGTCCGACACCGTCCTCAGAGTCCCTGACACGCCAGGGCCCTCTGCTGCCGTTGTTGTGCGAATCCACGTGGTGACGGTCTTCCTCTTTCTCTTTCCCTTTCCCAGCGGGCTGTGTTTTCCCAAGGACTGGGCTCTCCCGACAACGTTCCCAAAGCATCTGAGACAAAGTTTCATCAATCCTTACCTCTCACGAGGACCCTGGCTGCACTCCTCCAAGACAGACTTGCTTGTTTTCCTGCCAGTTCATGGATATGGACTCGTCCTGGGTAGCTTTCGTGTTGCTGTGATAACTGATGCCTTCTAATGGTGGTGTTGGAGAAGATTACTGAATAGTCCATGGACTGCCAAAAGCATAGGTCTGTCTTGGAGAGAGTGCAGTTGGAATGCTCCTTGGAGGAAAAGATCACAAGGCTCCGTCTCACATACTTTGGGCATGTTGCGAGGAAGGGCTATTACTTGAAGAGGGACATCATGCTTGAAAAAAATGGAGGGTCAGTAAAAGAGAGGAAGACCCTCAACTATATGGATTGATAAAATGACTGCTCGAGTATTTATAAAATGCGCTCAAGTATGTCAGAGATGATGAGGATGGCACAGGAGAGGACAGGGTTGGTTCAGATCTGTTGTTTACATGGTCACTAGGAGTTATACTTGACTTGATGACACCTAACAACAACTCTATTACACTCAAATCTGTTTGTTTGTGCTTGCTTTTTCAGCACATACACTAAACTCAGAATGATCCAGAGAAGATAAGCATGGACCCCGTGCAAGGATGACAAATTTGTGAAGCATTTAATATTTTTCAATGTGAAGGAATGTATGAAATACAATGTATACTAATGAAACACAATGTATTCGAATTTAGAATGCAAATCAATATAGAATGAAAGTAAAACATTGATAAAACACTTAAACTATAAAAAAAAATCCACTGGCTTGCTTTGTGCTTTGAATGGATTTTATAACATCATGCATTGGTCAATTGGAAAATATTAGTCCATGGAGTAATCCTGAAGAGCTCTGGTGGCAATAATGGTTAAAACATTAACTATAGTTGCTGACCAGAAGGTCAGAAGTTCAAACCCATCAGCTGCTCTACTATGTGGCAACCTGCTTCCATAAAGATTTACAGTATCTTGAAGTACATTTGTATTCTGCCCTCCAGGATGACCATGAGTTGGAACTGACTTGGTGTCAGTGTTTTGGGGAGTTTCTGAGTTACCTATATCTTTTATATATTGACACATTTCATTATACAGTTTTACAACATTGATGAAATCATATTCATTATGTCACCATCAATCTGAGCAGAGAAATCTTTAAGTATTGGAAAGCTATGAAGTTCATGCTATGCAGATAATAGTTTCCAAAATTCCAATTTTCACTCTTCTCCTTCTACCTCCCAATTTTCTCTTAAAAGCCTAATTTTACCCCTGATAACAAAAACTGAAGGAGCCCTGGGGATGCAGTGGCTAACATGCTCAGCTGATAACCAAAAAAAGATTGGTAATTCAAATGCACTAACTGCTCCTCTGGAAAAAGACATGGTGATCTGCTTTCTTAGTGACTTACAGCCTTTGAAACCCTGTGGGAATTTCTAATTTGTCCTGGAGGGTTGCTCTGGGTTGGAATTAACTCAACAACAGTGGGTTGGGTTTGGCTTAACAAATACTGTCAGTTGTTTTCCTTTAAGTGACAGGCTTGCTTTGTTCATTTTTTAGGAAACTGTCTGACAAATGCCCAACGCTGAATAAATCTTAGTTTGTGTCTAAGTCATTCTTTCAAGTAAAAATAGTGTTCCACAAAAAACAGGCTAGTTCAGCTTGAAACTCAAACAATTACACAGGTGCTTTGCTTAGAGACAGTCACCAGGATACAACAGAAGGGCACATAGTATTTTTATATGGCACAGTAGTAAGACACATACCCAATGGCTGAGGTTTAAGAAAAATTAATAACCTTTATTGTGTTATCAAAGTAAAAGTGAGTTTAAAAAATGGAAGCAGGAACGGCATCCCCTTCTGAAATAGCTTGCTTCTGGAAATCCTACGAAGTTGGAGAAACGATGAAAATGATACAAGTGTACAGGTCTTTCATTCATAGGTTGCTATGAGTCGCCTATGACTCGACAGCAATTAACAACAAGGTATGATAGTGATGACACAGACACAGTGAATATTGGTCCACTGTAGCCCCACTGCCTTGATTTTGCCCAGATACCAGCTCTTTTACCCATTATTGCTTTTGTAATATCATCCTAAATGCAATGGAAAGGGTGAGTAATGTTATGAAAATGGTTTTCTTTTTAAATTTTAAATCCATTTTAATGAAAGTTTACAGAGACTTAGGGTTTCCAGTCATTCATTGTTGCACTTTTCTTCCTCCTACCCCCCTCCTCCCAATTCATTCTTCCTGAAAAGAAAGAAAAACTTTCATTGTTATGCAATCCCTCTCCGCCCCCCAGTCCACTCCACTATGCAGCCTTCACTCTGGACTTCTGTAATGACAAGAACACTCATTCATATATATCCCTTTTAAAAAGATCGCTCTGTCATCTGTTTCAAAGCATTATACATCATTCCTCCCCTCCTTTTCTGATTTCCCTCAACACTGATGTCAGTCCTGTTTTACAACAGTAGCAACTATGCAATATTTGTCCTTTTTGACTGAGATTTTTCACTTAGCATAATGTCCTCCAGGGTCATCCATTTTGTATACTATTTTATGAGTTCCTTGTTTTTCAATGCTGCATAGTATTCCATTATATGAATATACCAGAGCTTCTCTAACCATTCATTTGTTGGTGGGAACTTGGGTTGTTTCCAACTCTTTGCTATTGCGAACAAAGATGCAACAAACATGGGTGTGCATATATCTGCTTGGGTGGAAAGTAGTTCTGAACTTGTAGACCTAAGAGAATCTTGGGAACCCCTGGAGACCAAGCACCACATTTTCAGAATTGCTGTTCTAAATTACATACTGGAATTTCTTTAGGTGTTGACCGTAGTAATTTATTATTTTTTCCCTTGCTTTCTTTGTTCTCTTTGTTGTCGTGTACCATTGAGGCAGAACAGACTCATAGCTGACTGGGCTTTCAGAGGCTATAATTGCACCAGAGGAAATCTCTCATCTTTCTCCTTTGTGTTTTCTTGGAAGCACAGCTTCTAACCACTAAAGCCCCCAGAGCGCATCTACTCTCTCCTTAGGGGAATTCACCTATAGCTTTTGGACCTTGGTCTTCCTATGAGCAAATGATCCACACATTTTTAATCTCTAGATCTGACCTATATACTTGCCACTCCAAGCTCACGTTGTTGCTGTTATGTGTGACTCATAGTTGACCCTCCAGTCGGTTTTCAGAGGTTATAAATAACATGGAAGGAGATTGCCTATCTTTTTCCCATGGAGCAGCTAGTAGGTTTGAACTATGTGCCTTTGTGTTGGCAGCTTAACTCCTTACCGCTAAGTTACCAGTAGCCTTGCAGTCTCATGTTTCTAGTACCAATTTTGATCTGCCTCAAAGCATTTAAAGTGTAATGTGTCAAAGACATCATTTATTTTTTTTAAATTTATTTATTAATTTTAATGAAAGTTTACAGAGACTTAGGGTTTCCAGTCATACATTGTTGCACTTTTCTCCCTGCTCACCCACTTCCCCTCAAATCACTCTTCTCCTTGAGAAGAAAAAGAAAAACTCATTGTCATGCAATCCCTCCCCCCAAGTTCACTCCACTATGCAGCCCTCACTCTGGACTTCTGTAATGACAAGAATACCCATTCATAAGTCCCTTTTAAACAGACCTCTCCGTCAATGCAATATACATCATTCCTCCGCTCCTTTTCTGTCTTCCCTCAACCCTGATGTCAGTCCTGTTTTACAACAGTGGCCCTCTGCAATATTTGTCCTTTTAGACTGAGGGTTTTCACTCGCATAATGTCCTGCAGGGTCATCCATTACTTATGATCTCTTTTCTTATAGCTTTCCATCCAGTTATACAAGCTAGAATCCTTGTCATCACTTTTCCCCTCCTGCCTCCTTTCTTAGTCAGTCACAAACTTCTGTTAATTTTTCCCGATAAATATCTTTTCAACCCATTGTTGTTGTTGTTGTTATGTGCCGTTAAGTCACTGTGACTCATAGTGACCCAATAGCCTTTAATCCATATTGAAAACTATAGAATTCAATATGAATTACACCTCAATATCAAGAAAACAAAAATTCTCACCACTGGACCAATAGGTAACATCATGAAAGGTGAAGAAAAGATTGAAACCATTAATGATTTCATCTTACTTGGATCCACAATCAACATCTTTTGTATCAGCAATCAGAAAACAAGGAGATGTATTGCATTGGAAAAGATGCAGTCAAGGACTTCTCCAAATGACTGAAGAGCAACAATGTCAGTTTGAGGACTAACGTGCACTTGCTTCAGGCCATGATCTTTTCAATCACTTGCTATGTTTCTGAGAGCTGGACAATGAATAAGGATGGCAGAGGAAGAATCAATGCCTTTGAGCTGTGGTGCTGGAGAAGAGAACTGAAGCAAACAGATCTGTCCTCAATAGGGTCAAACCAGGTCACTCCTTGGAGACAAGGATTTTTTTTAACTACTCTTATTTTTTAATTTTTATTATTTTTTGTGTGTACCATCAAACTGGATTTGACCGGTACAGGAGGAGATTGCCCCTCCTTCTCCAGCAGAGCATCTGGTAGATTTGAATTGCTCACCTCTGGGATTGCAGTGCAGCTTCTTGTCACTAGGCCACCAGAGCTCACCAATTCAAGGATTTTTAAACTCTGCCTCACATACTTTAAAGATGTTGTCGGGAGGGACAGTCCTTGAAGAAGGACATCATGCTTAGAAAGGTGGAGGGTCAGCGCAGGAGAGGAAGATCCTGGATGAGAAGGATTGAAACAGAGATTGTGGCAATAGGGAGAAATGTTGAGATGGTAAAGTTGGTTCAGAATAGGACACAGTTCAGAGCTTTGAGTCCTAATTGACTCAACTGCATGGAACAACAATAATAATGTGGCGAAGTTGTAAAGTTATTATAATGAAAAATAGATACTTCTTGTTGTTTGCCATTGAGCCAGAACCCACCTATAGCTGACCTTCTAGAGAGTTTTTAGAGGAAAGAAATCACCCAGATGAGACTGCATTATCCTTCTCTGTGAAGCACCTGGGGGATCCAAATCATGTGCCTTTGGAATTGTAGCTTCTTACCATTGGGCCACTAGAGCTCCCTAAAGATACTAGGCAGAGAAAAAGAAGAGTTGCATTTGTATTAATTTTGGATAAAGAAACTGAATGAGGGCAGTAAATATTTGGTAGAGAAAGAAAAGCAAACATTGCCATTAAGAATGGCAGAGCATCCTAAGGTGACACTGTTTTGATAAATCTAAGAGCTCTGAATGTGAGGAAAATGATCACTTAAATTACGTTGTTCTTTTGGTGGTTATGTGCCATTGAGTCAACTACAACTCATAGAGACCCTATGCACAATAGCTATGAATCCTGCCAATATTGAGCCAATCTCATTGTCTCTGACACACCTACTCGTATTACCCCAGTTTTTGGGTCAATACATTTTATCCTGGGTCTTCCTCTCCTGCACTGTCCATTGACCCTTCCAAGCATGATAGTGTTCTCCAAAGACTGGTCCCTCCTGGCAACATGCCCAAAGTATGTAAGATGGTGTCTCAAAATCCTTGCCTTCAAGAAACAGTTTGGTTTCACCCTCTCCAGGACAGATCTATTCGTTTTCTTGGCAGTTCTTGATATATGCTTAATACTCTTCTCTAGCACCACAACTCAAAGGCATCAATTTTTCTTCTTTCTTCCTTGGCCATTTTCCAGCTCTCTGATACAAAGCAGTTTAATTGCAAAGACCATGGCCTGGATCAAATGAATCTTAAGCTCTAGATTGACATTGTTGCTCTTCAGTACTCTGGAGAAGTCCGTGACAGCAGATTTATCTAATGCAATTTGTCTTTTGATACCCTGAATGCTGGTGCCAAGAGTGTTGATTGTGGTATCCAGCAAGATGAAATTGTTAACAATCTCAATCTCTTCTCTATCTATCATGATAGAGACGGTTCAGTGGGCCCAGTGGTAATGTTCAATGGCCCTTCTTTGTGATGTTGAGCTTCAATTCATATTGCAGACTTAAATTATACCTGTCTTAAAGATAAACTTGGAGCACGTAAACCTCCAAAAATGAAGACGAAAAAGAAATGGAAAAAATGAAGCCCTGAACCAAAACAAATTGAGGAAGTAGAAGAAAGTTGACAATGAAAGAGAAGATCCTGCTCTTGGTAGTTTTGGTCATCCATAGATTTTCCACAAGGCAAAACTGAAAAAGAAGGGAAAAGATGGAAACTAGGTTTAGAGAACCCTTCACCATTAGATGTGTCAAGATACTCACATGTTTTAAAAAACAACCAACCAATGGTGCAACCACTGTGGAAGGCCGTATGGTGCTTTCTCAAAAAGTTGCAAATAGAGATACCATTTGACCTAGCAATTCTACTACTGGGAATATATCCCAAAGAGACCATAACTGACATCCAAGCAGATATATGCACACCCATGTTTATCACGGCTCTGTTCACAATAGCAAGGAGTTGGAAACAACCCAGGTGCCCATCAACAAACGAATGGATAGAGAAGCTGTGGTATATTCACACAATGGAATGCTACGCTG
>NW_006400257.1:50826-63583 GCF_000299155.1 Elephantulus edwardii | reverse complement strand
GTTCCACTGTTGTAAAATGGGATTGATATCAGGGTTGGGGTAAGACTGAGAATAACTGGATAAATTGTGTATACTGCACTGAAACAGATGAGGGAGTGAATAATTTAAAAGCGATGTATGATAAGGTATTATGGTTATCACAAGAGTCCACAATTAAGGTTGCATAGTGGAATGTACTTGGGGTGGTGGGAGTGGTGCAGGGGGATTGTGTAACAGGGAAGGAGTGTTTCTTTTACTTTTGAAAGAGAGGAGCGAACGGTGGTGGGGAGGGTTGGACAGGGAGAGAAGTGCAGCAATGAATGAATGGAAATCCAAAATCTCTATAAATGCTCATTAAAATTATTTGAAAAAATATTTAAAAAAAGAATAAACTTAAAAAAAAACCAAAATAAAAAAACAACCAACCAAAACTCCCCCAGCAAAAGCAAAGTTCAACAGGGAAACAAACAAGAAATGCTGGTGAGTTTGTGGAGAGATTGGTACCCTCATTCACTGCTGGTGGGAATATAAAATGGTACAACCACTACAGAAGGCAGTCTGGGGGAGCTTTGGTGGCCTAGTGGCAAAAAGCTGCACTGCAATCCCAGAGGTGTGCGGTTTGAATCCACCAGATGCTTTGCTGGAGAAGGAGTGACAATCTCCTCTTGTACCAGTCAAATCTGATTTGATGGTGCATGCACAAAAAATTAAAAAAAAAAAGACAGTCTGGTGTTTTCACAAAAAGTCACAAATAGAAATACCATTTGACTTACCAATTCCACTACTGGGAGTATACCCTAAAGAAACTGGAGCCACAACTCAAACAAATATATGCACACTCATGTTTATTACTGTGTTATTCATGATACTGAAGAGATGGAAGTGGCTCAACTGCCCATTAATAAACAAATGGATAGAAAAAGTGTGGTACATCCGCACAATGGAATATTATGCAACACTGAAAAACAATAAACTTGTAAAATACTGTACAACATGGGTGAGCTTGGAAGATATTATGCTAAGTGAAATATTTCTGTCACAAAAGGTCAAATACTGCATAACACCACTGTTACAATATAGAAGTGATATAGGGGGGTTCAGGGAAAACAGGAAAAGAGTGGAAAGATAATAAACACTGCATTGGAGCAGATGAGGGGAAGAACTGTCTGAAGGGAGTGTATGATTAGGCATTATATGTATGACAACAATCTAAAACAAAAGGTGCATTGCAAAATGGACTGGGAAGAAGAGATATGGGGAGAAGAAAATGTACAACAAAGAATGAATGAAATCACAACTTTCTGTAAACTTTTGTTAAAATCACAATTAAAAAATTATTTTAAAAAGTGATTTTTTAAAAAAGTGATTTTTAGTGATTAAAGTATCTATTTTGTAAATTTTAAAAAAATTTTAAATTTTAATTGAGATTTTAATGAAAGTTTATAGAGAACTTGGATTTCCATTTATTCATTGTACATTTCCTCCCTACCCACTCCCCCAGTTTGCTTTTCTCTTTGGAAAATAATTGTTGCACTATTTCTCCCACTCCAGTTCACTTTGCTATGCATGCAGCTCTTATTCTGGACTGTTGTCATGCAAATAATATCTAGTCATATATTTCTTTTAAACAGTTCTTTCCTTCATCTGTTTCATTGTAATGTATATTATTTATCCCCTTTTCTTAGTTTCTCTTCAACCCCCATCTCAGTTTTGTTTTATATCAGGGACATTATATGCAGTATTTGTCCTTTTGTGACTGAGATATTTCATTCAGCACAATGTCCTCCAGGGTCACCCATTTTGTATAATATTTTATGAGTTCCTTGTTTTTCAGTACTCCATAATATTCCACTGTGTGAATATACCACATCTTCTCTATCCAGCTGTTTGTTGATGGGCTTTGTAAATGTTTTTGTTATAAAACCTGAGTATAAATTCAATTGGGTGTTAAAGATTACATTTAGAATTTTGAGCATACGATTTGCGCCAAAGAGTTTTGCTATGTGTGTTTCTGTGGTGTTTTCCCCCCACTAAGACCCTGTAAAAGTAGTTCATGTTGTTGTTGTTATGTGCCATTGAGTCGCTTGTGACTCATAGCGACCCTATGTACAAGAGCCCTAAACGCCGTTCTATCATGTGCCAACCTCGCCATCTCAAACACACTCATTCCCACCACTCCATTCACAGAATCGATCCATCTCATCGAGGGTCTTCCTCTCCTGTGCCGTCCCTCCAATCTCTCAAACATGATGTCCCTCTCCAAGGACCAGTCCCTCCTTGCAACATGCCCAAAGTATGTCAGACGAAGCTTCAGAATCCTTGACTCCAGGGAGCGTTCCGACTTCACCTTCTCCAGGACAAACCTGTTTGTTCTCCTAGCAGTCCATGGTATATTCAACACTCTTCTCCAGCACCACAGCTCAAAGGCATCAATTCTCTTTCTATCATCCCTATTCACTGTCCAACTCTCTGATGCATAGCATGTAATTGCAAAGACTACAGCCTGGATCAGGCGCACCTAGAAACAGAAAAATGACAGTATTGTTGATATTAGGTGCTGTTGAGTCCCGTACAACACATAACAACCCTGTGAACAGCATATCTGAACCCTGTCCCAATCCTGTACTATCCTCTTCATCTCTGACATCTTTGAACCCATTGCTGTAGTTACTGTATCAATTCATTTCATTAAGAGGCTTCTGTTTTGCTGACTCTCCACCTTTTCAAGCCTGATATCCCTTTCCAAAGATATCTTCTCTTAGCAACAAGTCCAAAGTATGTGAGATAAAGCTTTGCCATCCTTACTTCCAAGAAGCATTCAGGATTCACTTTTTCTAAGACACATCGATTTGTCCTTTTGGCAATCTATAACATAGTACCTTTCTCCAACACCACAATTCAAAGGCATTAATTAGTTCTTCTGTCATCCTTATTCACTATCCATCTCTCAGAAGTACAGCAAGTGATTGAAAAGACAATGGCCTAAATCAGGTGCAACTTAGTCTTCAAACTAGTATCACTATTCCTCAGTATTTTGGAGAGATCCCTAACAGCAGACTTGTCCAATAAATATGTTTTCTGATCTTTGCTAGATCTTATATTAGCAGATATTTTTTAAAAGAAGAAAATAATTTGTTAATACCTATGTAAAAAGAGCAAGGGCCCCATGGGAAGTGTCATATCTGACCCTTACCAGCTTCACAGGAATGAACTGTTCCCATACACAACATCAATAACACAAAACTAATTCCCATGAGGTCAGACGTGTCCATCACACTCCCATGCCTCTACTCATCCAACACCAGTCTTACTGCTTGGCTGGGTCCAAAATCCAATGTGATGGCTCACAGACCACACAAAACTGTATTTAGAGAATTAAAGGTTATAATCCAGATTTATAACTGAATACAGTCAAGACAGCTCCTGAAATGTGCACATAGGTTGCTCAGCCTCCTTGCCTCCTCTTTACCAGAGTGGAAAAGATCCCTTTCCTCTTCTGGTTGGGGAAGATTCTATGTCTGCAGCTACAGCTGTTTCATTTCTTGACAAGATTAGCCAATCCTTTTGTAGATTGTTGAAACTGGCTAATCCCCTTGTGGAATGGTAGCTAGCCAATCCCTTTGTGGATAAACAAACAGGCCCTATTAGCATAGTCCCACCCACCCACATGGTCAGTCATTCACATTCAAGTAAATGAGAAAAGCCATGTTGAAAGATAAACTCCATAAACTATTAATTGTGAAGACAGCAAATTTTAATAAGATTAAGAAAACATAACTTGATTTTACTGTCATCTGAAGAAAGATATTACAGAGATTTATTCGAGAGCTTCATTTTTAAAAGGCATTCATATCAGATTAGCTTACATGAATAATTTTGAGATAAATTCCATGTTTGAAACAAAACCTCCTAAAAGCGTGGGAGGAAAATGGGATGATTTATTGTTAAAACAGTAATGTTAAAAAATCACAATAAAACAGCAATACTATAAAAAGAAAAATATTACCGTTAACCAAAATTTCAGGAGAAATTTGTTCTTCAAAGCACATAAACCCAGCTGAGTTGATTCTGAATCATAGTGACCTCATGTGAATCAGAACAGAATTGAGCTCTATAGGTTTTTCAACGTGTAATTTTTCATAAGTAGTTGCCAGGCTTCCTCTTAGGTTCCCTGGACAGACTTAAACTTCCAAGCTTTTTCAGGAAGCAGTTAAGCATGCTCACATTTGTAGCACCCAGGGATAACAAATAAGGTTTCTGCCCCTGGGTCCTAAAATTCAGAGAAGACCTTTTCCTTTTTGCTTCACAGCTTTAAAAAAAAATTTTTTTTTAAAGTGCAGCTACCTTGGCTTAGACATTCCATCAAAGTGTCATGCTAAACATGGGGGAAAATTTATCTTCCACTTGACACAGAAGGCCTCTTTGGTTCCCATTATTCATGGTGCTGACAGCTCACAGAAAGGGTTAGCTAGCAATCCCAAAGCTGTCCCTTTAGGATTACAAAGGAGGATACCCTGTTTTTCTCCCTCGATAAGCAACATCATGCTAAGTAGAGAAAAAAGAAGGAAGTTATCACTTACTTAATTTTGCTTGAATCCACAATCAACACCCATGGAAGTAGTACAAATGCCATATTGCATTAAGCTGCTGTCAAGGACCTCACCAAAATACTAAAGAATAAGGACGTCACTTTGAGGACTAAGTTCCACTTCACCCGAACCATGTTCTTTTCATTAGCCTCCTCTGCATGTCTAAGCTGGAATTTAATAAAGAAGACCGAAGAAGAACTGACAGCTTTGAATTGTGGTTGATGTTGGCTAAGAGCACAGAATATAACAGGGACTGCAGAAAGAACAGACAGATCTGTCTTTGAGAGAAGGGTAGCCAGAGTTCTCATTAGCAGTGTAACTTCATTGCATTTACTTGGGGCATATTATGTGATGAAGCCAGTTCCCAGAGGAACACGTTACACTTAGTAAAGTGGAAGGTCGGCAACAAAGAGGAAGGCCCTCGATTAGGTTAACAGACATGATGCTGCAATGACGAGCTCAAGTGTAATGACAAATGTGCGGATGGTGCACTGAGTTAGAACCGGCAACTCTTCTTTTACACCCTATATGCCCCCATAAGGGAAAGGCCTAAATTTTACTGAAGTTCGGATTATGTATCCTACCTCCCCCAATTTTTAAAAAATATAATTTTATATAAATTCTTGGTTTTGAAAAGAAGTTGCACTGCAATTCCAGAGGCGTGAGGTTTGAATCCACCAGATGCTCTGCTGGAGAAGGAGGAACAATCTCCTCCTGTGCCAGTCAGATCTGATTTGACAGTACCCATAAATAATAATAATAAAAAATTTGAAACTTCATTTCTCTGACTGACTGGAATATTCCATTTTATGCCTGTACCACACTGAATTTATCTATTCATTGGTTGATGTGCATTTAGATTGTTATCATCTTTTGATTACTGTAAATAATGCAGTAAACATTGTACAGATCTCTGAGGTTTTACTTTCAATTGTTTTGAGTATATATCTAAGCATGAAATTGATGGGCCATATGGTAGTTCTCAAGATCATATCTTGGTTCTTGTGGACTTACTTTCATTTTATTCAGCCTCAGTTTGCACATGAGTAATTGGTCTGTCCACAGTTGGTCTCTGGCCTAGATTTGACTGCCGATATTGAGCTTCTCCAGTGATTTCTTCCATAGATGTAGTCAGTCTGATTCCAGTGCAGCTCATCAGATGAGATCCATGTGTAAAGTCATTTGTGTCTTCAAAAAAATACATTTGCAATGAATAAATCGTTGTGGTTGTTGTTGTATACTGTAGTTGGAAATGACACAGAGCTGATGACACTCCAGTGGGTTTTCAGAGGCAATAAATTGTACTGGAGCAGATTGTCTGTCCTTCTTCCTCAGAGCAGCTGGTGGCCTTGAACTGTGTACCTTCAGGATGGCAGTGGAGCTTCTTTCCATTATTTCTAGCCTAATTTCATCACCAAGCTCATATTTTCCAACTACTATTCCTTCTTCACCGTTTCCAACTTTTACATTCCAGTAAACAACTATCATTAATGCATCTTGATTTCATATTCAGTCGATTTGGACTGCAAGATTTGGTAAAATATTTCAACTTCTTTCTCTTTGGCTCTAGATGCAGGAGCATATATGTGAATAATAGTCATGTTAACTAGTTTTCCTTGTGTGTATATGGATAATATTCTATAACTCACAATATTGTATTTCAGGATAGAATTTAAAATTTACTTTTTGACTATGAATACAACACTATTCTTGTTTCAATTAACAGATACAGCCTATTCTAGGAAATTTGGAGGACAGCTGTCTGGCCAGTGGATTGGAAGAGGTTCATATTTGTTCCCATTCTCAAAAAAGGTGATCCAACTGAATGTGGAAACTATTGAAAAATATTATTAATATCGTATACAAAATAGTGCTGAAGATCATTAAAAAACAGCTAGGACAGTACATAGAAGTTCAAGCAGAATTTAGAAGAGGCCATGGCACCAGGGATATTGCTGATATCAGATGGATCCTGGCTAAAAGTAAAGAATACCAGAAGAAGGTGTATTTGTGCTTTATTGACTATGAAAAGGCATTTGACTGTGTGTATCAGAACAAGTTGCACTGACATTGAGGAAAATGGGAGTTCCAGAGCACTTAATCGTGCTCATATGAAATCTATACCTTAACCACGAGCCTGCTGTATGAACAAAGTAGGGAAACATTGCATGGCTTTAAATTAAGAAGAACGTGTGTCAGGGTTGTATTTTCTCTTCATACCTATTCAGTCTGTATGTTGAGACTCATCAATAACCTGCATTATGCAGAGACACAATCTTGCTTACAGAGAGTGAGGAGGACTTGAAGCACTTGTGGCAGAAGATCAAGGAATACAGCCTTCAATATGGATTGCATTTCAGTGTCAAGAAAACAAAAATTCTTACTAGTGAACTGATAGGTAACATCATGGTGGATGGAGAAGAGATTGAAACCTGTTAACAACTTCATCTTACTTGGATCCACAATTAACACTCTTGGTCCCATCAGTCAGGAAATAAGGAGATGCATCACACTGGGAAAATTTGCAGTTAGGAACCTCTCCAAATTATTGAGGAGTAATGATGTCAGTTTGAGGACTAAGGTACGTCTGATTTGGACCATAGTCTTTCCAATCACTTGCTATACATCTGAGAGCTGTACAATGAATAAGGATGACAGAAGAATAATTGATGCCTTTCAGCTGTGGTATTGAAAAAGAGCACTGAACATCCCATGGACTACCAAAAGAACAAACAAATATGTCTTTGAGGGGGTGCTCTTTGGAGGCAAGGACGATGAGGATTCACCTCACATACTTTGGGCATGCTGCTAAGAGGCGCTATTCATTGGAAAAGGACATGATGCTGGGAAGGGTGGAGGGTCAGCAAAGGAGAAGACCAACCAGATAGATTGACATAGTGACTTCCCCAACAGGCTCTAGTGTGTCAAGAGGTGTGAAGATGGTACAGGATAAGACAGAGTTCAAATCTGCTGTTCATATGAGTTGTATTCAATTTGACAGCACCTAACAGCAACATGGTAGGTCACAGGTAGTTCTGGTGGCCTAGTGGTAAGAAGCTTCACTGCATGCCCAAAGGCATGCGGTCCAATTCCACCAGCTGCCCCACTGGAGAAGGATGCACAATCTCCTCTCATGCAATTTATTTTCTCTGAAATTCCGTTGGAGGGTCAGCAACTTGATGGTGCACAACAACAATATGGTAATTCTAGGGAGCTCTGGAGGCTTGGTAGTAAGAAGCTGTGCTGCCAACACACACACTTCAAATCCATCAGTTGCTCTACAAGAAAAAGATGGACAATCTCTTCCCATCCAATTTACTGCCTCTGAAAGCCAGCTGCAGGGTCAACTATGAGTTGTCTGTGACTCAATGATACATAACAACAACAAAAATGGTAGTTGTATTTTTTAGTTGTACCATTTTGCATTCCCATCAGAAATTGATAAGGGTCCCAAATTCTCCACATCTCTGTTTCTTTATGTTGGGTTTTTGTTGTTGTTGGGTTGTGTGTGTGTGTTTTAAAGATCTTAGTCATTTTATTGTGTGCCGTTTAGTTGGAATCAACTCATACCTGACCCTCTAGCAAATTTTTAGATGTTTTACATCACACTGGAGGAGACTGCAACTGGTGGATTTGAACTTCCTGCCTTTGTATTAGCAGCACAACTCCTTACTATCAGACCTCCAGAGCTCCCTCTCTAGGTAGCTATCTTGTTGTTGTTGTGTACCGTAGAGTCGGGACTGACTCATAGTTGACTTTCTAGCAGGTTTTCAGACGCAATTGAATTGCACAGGAGGAGATGGCTCCTCTTTCTTTCATTGAACAACTGGTTCCATTAGCCATTTTGGAAGGCATGACATGGTAGCTCATTGCGGTTTTAATTTGCATGTCTCTGTGGGCTGATGACACTGAGCATCTTTTTGTGTGTTTGGTGACTATTTAAATGTCCTCTTTGACAAATTTTCTATTCAAATATTTTGCTCATTTTATATTTGGATTATTTGTCTTTTTGTTTGTTAAATTATTGACGTTTTATATAGATATTTTGGTTATTAGTTTCTTGAAGAATATATAGTTTCTGAAAATATGCTCCTATATGGTAGCTTGTCTTTTAAATTTTTTAGCAAAATTTTGATGGATGAAAGTTTTAAATTTTTATGGATCACATTTATTTGTTCTTTTTGTAGTTTTGCTTTTGTTATTTTATTAGATAATCTATTGTTGACATCTAAGTCTGACAAAGCGGCCTCTGCTTTTCTTGTAAGTATTTCATGGTTTTGATTTGCGTATTTTGGCCTGTCATCCATTTTGGATTTGTTTTTGTGTATGCTGTATGGATCCTCCAAATTTCCGAAGTCACCCTTTACCTTTTCCTTAGATGATTGGGCCAATAGGAGGGTCTTACCCAAGGACAGTCAGTTAGTAGGCTTAACAGTCACCTCTGATTTAGAGCTTAGTCCAGAAAGTGGAACTGAGTCAGATTTCCTCTCTTGGAAACCTCGAGAACCCACAGAGTTCCTCAGCAGATACTTGAGCCAGGGGCGTGTGTGTGTGTAAGGGGGAAGCAGGGGCGTGTGTGTGTGTGTGTGTGTGTGTGTGTGTGTGTGTAAGGGGGAAGCAGACATGCGAGGCACTGGCGAATCATGGTAAATGTGGGTCCAGCATGAGAAGGAAGAACCATGACCTTCAGCTACTGAGAAATCCTGCTTCTTATGCATTGTGACCACTAACTTTCTATGCTTGAGCTAACTTGAGGGTATCCCTTTTCTTAGAACTGTCAGCCTCAAATGATTACAGTGACAGAGACAGATTTCCAATTCAAGGCCCTTTGTACAGCTAGTCCTTCATTATTCCATGCTTCAGGGGACAGATCCCTAGGTAGCACTGAGGATCTAACAGACTGGGAATGAACCTAGAGGCCTAGAGAGAGGTACCAATTTAAAGAAGGTTGTGATAGGAACTCTGTCCTGTTGGGTGTTGCGAGATAGACAAAAATCCTTAATTAATACTGCATGGAACTGCTTTGGGAAACTTTCCTGAGAAATACAAAACACGCTGGAATGAACTGCTGGCTACAGTCTGCTGTGTGTGACATTTTATGTGAAGTCACTAGTTGTCAGTAGCATTGCTCAGTGATAACTGCTCATGTTGCCCTAGATCCTGGGAGGCTCAGCAGGAGAAATTGTAAAGCATACAGGGTTTGTTTTCAGTGTTTTTTTAAATTGTGTTTTTAGTGAAAGTTTACAGAAAAGTTGGATTTTCATTCATTCATTGTTGTACAATTTCCTTCCTCCCCCTCCTCCAGTCCACTCCGCAATACCCCTCTTATTCTGGACCGTTGTCATACAAATAATGCCTAATCATTCTTTTAAACAGTTCTTTCCTTCATCTGTTTCAATACAGTGTTCATTATCTATTTCCTCTTTTCCTAGTTTCTCCCCAAGCCCCCATGTCAGTCCTGTTTTATGACAGTGGTGCATTTGTGCAGTATTTGTCCTTTTGTGCTGAGATATTTTACTCAGCATAACGTCCTTCGGGGTCATTCATGTTGTGTAATGTTTTACAAGTCCATTGGTTTTCAGTGCTGTGTAGTAGTCTATTGTGTGAATGTATGCATGTTTATTGCTGTGTTAAGCACACATGTTTTGAGATTGCAATTACTTCAAAGCCTTTGGAGAAGCCCTGGTGGCATAGTGGTTACATTTAGCCATTATGGTTATATTTAAACAAAAGGTGAGCAGTTCAAACCCACCAGTCTCTCTTCAGGAGAAAGGAGTTGAAACGGAAAAATCAGAAGATTTATTATACATCTCCGCTGTGCTCTGGCCCATTGTCACAGTCGCTGTGTTAATCACCCTCATTGAGGCTCTTCTTCTCTTTCTCTGATTCTCTTCTATTTCCCAGCATGATATATTTTTCCAAGAACTGGCCCCACCTCACAACATGCCCAAAGTATGTAAGATGAAGTTTCTCTATCTTTGCTTCTAAGGAGCACTCTGGTTGTACTTCCTCCACCACAGACCTGTTTGCTTCTTTGGCAGTCGACAAGATATTCAGTACTCCATCAACACAATTCAAAGGCATCCGTTCGTCTGCTATCATCCTTATTTATTGTCCGACTTCCAGGTGCACGCTAAGCATTTGAAAATATTGTGGCTTGAATCAGATGCACATCAGCTCCTAAAGTGACATCCTTGCTTTTTAGCGTTTTGGGAAGGTCTCTGACAGCAGATTTCTTTTGATTTCTGGATTGCTGTTACCATGGATGTTGAATGTGGAGCCAAGGAAACATTGATCTTTTCTCCATTCATCAATATGTTGTATGTTGGTGAGAAGTTTTCGTTTTCTTGATGCTGAGATGTAATCCACATTGAAGGCTTTCAGGATGAAGTCTATCTGGTTAGGTGCTTAGTTATCACAGGGCAGGCACTGCAGGTTTCCTCTTTACGGTTGCTTTCTAAAGGCTTTACAGGTCACTCTTCTGTAACATAATCCAGGCAGTCCTGGTGTCCTTAATCCAGACACTCCTCTGACCTTTCCTCTAAGACCCTCAAACATAGGATTTAGCATAACCCTGTGAAAACTGGAGGTCCATTTGGTCAAGGAAGTAAAATCTCAACACCTGGGAGATCAGGGTGCTCCCCTGTATGGAGCACTTTCCAGAGCAAGAGGCCAGGACCTCAGGTCACTGAGACAGAGGAGAGCTGGCTCTGAGATTTGACGCCAGGCCACTGGGCAACGTCCAGGGTTCTGGTCGTTGAGGCTTCTTCTCTGGATAGAGAAGCACCCGGTTCCTTATCTGAGTTAGGTTACTGAGCTGTGCCTCTGGAAGTTTCAGAGCACATTGTCTTGGATGGGTTCTTTCTCTTCAGCCATCAGTTTTCTGATCACGCTGCTAGCAATGTTCAATTGTGTGCTGTGTGCTGGCCTAGTGCCCCCACCCCCTTCCCCCGCAGCAACCCAAAGCTGGTGCCTGTGTTAATATGATAATGCTGTGATAATGGCTAGGAGATGACTTCAGTTAACTGATTAGACCCTCTGGAGTGGCATCCGAGGTACAGGCTTAATTCTCGCTAGTGAAGAGGTCCAGGGCTGGAGCACAGGCACTGGCTGGGAAATTGTATCCGGGAAAGCACTGAGGGGGAAAATTGGAAATATCAGAATTTCCCAGGTTGCTATTCCATAGGGGCCAAACATCGTTAGCAGCAGCACTAATTACGATCCAGGAGAGTCAGGCCTGGCTGCCTAGCCTGCCAAGCAGTCCTTGAGAGCGGCCTTGGGAGCCAGCATGGCAGAGGCAGAATTGCAGGGAGGTAGGGCCCTGCAGCCACCAGCCTTGGAGACACTGGGAGAGGAGAGACCACAGGGCCCCTCAGATCCAAGTACTGGAGCTCTGTTGCTGAGTGCCTTCTGCTCCTTCTGAATTCTTAGACCAGTACCAAGGATGCAGATGAGACTGCAGGACTGTTACCTCACAGGAATCCAGAGTTGTCTGCACTCAGTTTTCACTTCCTCTCTTCCCATTCTCTTTCACCACGATTGCTGCATTGAAAATTTTCTTGTCAAGGTCACCCATGGCTTCCATGTTGTCAATGTCAGCAGTAAATTCTTTAGTCTTCATCTTACTCGATTTAGAAGCAGTATCTAATATTTATCCTTTTTTCCCCCAAGGACAATTTACATTTATTTGCTGATGATTCTGATGAGACGTATGTCAAAATCAGCAGAAGTTAGAATCTGCTAGGGAAGCCTTTTCTTGCAGGCAGGTAAAGGTGGTCCATGAAGAATAACTGAAGCATCATCTTCAAGCTGTGGCCTTGACATTGGGCAAAGAGCCAGTGGGTGGAGCTGGTCCTTCTTGCCTGGATGGAGGCTCCTGAGGAACTACTCTTGGTTCTGGTATTTGTGCTTGATGTGTTTCCACAGCTTCCCTTCGTTGATGTGCACGTAGACCTTATCTGCTCCTTTATTGAATGCCTGCTCTAAGAACAGGACGCCCATGGCGATGGTGAGGGTGAACGTGGAGGTCCTGTGGAATAGTAAGGAGAACAAATTCACTGTGAATCTTGGGCCTCCAACCGTTCCTTACTTGCAAACTCGTGTGCCCTATTTGCCCTTCTTAAAAGGCTCTCTTAATTTGTTCTTGAGCCTTCTTAGCTGGTTCCTCTTTCTTTTTTTTTTTTTTTTTT